>NW_015557064.1:793390-815231 GCF_001515605.1 Sinocyclocheilus anshuiensis | reverse complement strand
GATGGTAAAACTAATGACATTATTTACTGTCTTTACATTTATTTTGAAAGCTGAAGCTCGCAATTATGGTAAGGGACGTTACATTTCCGACGAGTGCTTGCGGTGTTTAATGAATCTGTAATTTGCTTCTAATTGATCTGTTACAATTAAGCATGTGTTTAGAAATGTTTAAATTTGTATACTATGTGTATATATATGTTTATATATATGTTTATATATATATATTTACATATATATGTTAGTTCACCCAAAAATGAAAATTGTCGCCATTTACTCACCCTCATGTTGTTCCAAACCTGTATGACTTTCTAGATATTTTGATCTTTTTTTTTTTTTGTCCATACAGTGGAAGTCAATAGTCTCCATTGCTGTTTGATTCACAGTTTTCTTCAAAATAATTTTTTGTGTTCTGCAAAAAAAGAAATTCGTAGAGGTTTGGAATGTCAAGAGGGAGAGTAAATGATGACACAATTTCCATTTTTGGGTGAACAATCCCTTTAAATAAGGGGGAAAAACACTCTGAAATCTTTGTTGTGACCATGTATTTTGTACTTTATCATTTTTTTGTAATTGAAAAACAGGATGTTTTTTTCTTTGAAGAACAGTAAAAAATTTTTGTGTAACCAGTACTTACTAATGTCCTCAGACAAACCCTATTAAGTAAAAGACCTAACAAAGAGTTAAGGTGAATTGGCAACCTGAAATCCTGAAACTAATGTACGACTCATCAGCTAAAGTTGGAGAAATCCAGTCTCAGGACTGTGCTGCTGAGTAAACCAATTAACCTGAGGTTGCTCCAGGTGGACTCTATAAAATTAGTGTACTGTGAAAGTGTCTCCTGGATGACAAATAACCAATTAAAAATGTACCCCATTAGACCTATATTGTTCAAATGGTGTTAAACATTTATAGAGCAGTCACACCAACTGCTCTGGTGTGCCTAAACTTTTTTTAGCCGTAGTGCAGTGTACAATAACATTGTGTTCGTGAGGATCTCTCTGAAGAAAATTTAGATGCAAAACGGGAACAACCTCAGATGCAGACCGGATAAACAACTATAACAATGCCATTACAATACAACAAAATGTTCAACATACAAATGTAAAGGCATTGGCTGGTCGTGTTACTGGATCCATGAAGAACTAGGAAGTAGGGTGACCACCTATTACTCTGTTGAAGGAGTAGATGTGATTTTGTGAGACAATGCAGGGAAATGTGTAATAGCGATTAATTTACTGCTATTATACTATGTAAATGTTGATTTAAATTAGTTGGAAAACTTATTTGCCATTATGTTGGATATCATGTTTTAAATCGCCAATAAAGCTTTGTTAATTGTTAAAACCGGCTCTGTGACTGGCACTCAATTTGCCCAGTTTCAAGTGATACAGTTTAATTTACTGTACAGGACCTATTCAGTCTGCAAAATATAATAAACTGAATAACAGGCTAGTAGGTAAAAATCACAGTTTATACAAACATTTCCTTAAGTAGCAACTAGTTTATTTTCCTTTATTAACTGTGCAAACCAGATTCAGTGCATCTTGGACTTGGATTTTTTTGGGGTATCTGGCAGGATTGTCCAGTATGTGTTTAGATGAATTCCTGGTTGGTGTAGCAGTATTTAACGACTTCTGAAGAGGTCCACTGTGCTCCATCCAGTCGTCGTCAGTGAAAAAATCCCTCTACGAATACGTTGCTTGGTTGGTTATTTTCCCCGAACACAGCGGCTGCGCAAATGGATTTTTAAAGACCAGTTACATCTTTTTAATCTTACTTCTTATTGTGGTATTGTAATTTCAGGGAAGAAGAATATAATACAGACATAATTGAAATGTGGGACTCTGCTTATGTCAGGGGTTTCCAAACCTGTTCCTGGAGGGCCACTGTCCTGCAGAGTTTAGCTTTGACCCTAAATAAACACACTTGAACCAGCTAATCAAGGTCTTCAGACTCACTAGAAACTTCTAGGCAAGTGTGTTGGAGCTGGATGGAGCTAATATCTGCAGGAAGTAGGCCCTCCAGAAGCATTATTGGACATCCCTGGTTTAACATCTTCCAGGACGTGGGACAAAACTCCCAATTTCAGGACTGGTGGTCACCCTACTAGAAAGTGATTACAAAGATTCCCAGTAGCTCTTTTTAGAACTAGATGTGTGTCTGGTGGGCAAACTGATGGTGGAGCTGTTTCACAACTAGTCCACAGTCCTATAGGGCAGTGGTATCCAACCACGTTCCTGGAGCCCATCCAAACATTTTACATGTATTTTTAATCAAACACACCTGATTCAGGTCATCAACTCATTAGTAGAGACTCCAAGACCTGAAACAAAGCCACTGGAAGGCAACCCTGCAAACTTTAGCCAAAAAAAAGCGTAACGGCTAATGCTAATGCTGCGGCTTTGACGGTACGCAGGCAAGAAGACCAGAGGCCATTGTATGATTGGCTGAGGTGCCTCACGTGATCCAAGTTAGCCGTTACGCTTTTTCCAATGGTGAGTACTACAGACCATCGCATCTCCCAATAATAAGACAACCTCTGCCTGAAATGGGTGTGTCAGACATTGGGGAAATTGAACCAGGGACATGGTTGGGAATCACTGCTTTAGGGGACCTGGTTTGTATCATTGCTTTTCAACAGTTGCACCACACTCATCAGATTCACAGAAGCTCTGCAGCAATCCCTGTATGATGTTTCCCTAGCTTTCTTTTCTTTTGTTCAGCAGGGTCAGGAATGGTGTCTGTAGGGGGTCTTGCATGAAAGCAAAGGACTAGAACGGGGCAGAAAGCATCCCAGCCAGCACCCAGGAGCTGGCTGGGATGATCAGACCAGTGGCTGAGGGCCAAGTCTGTTGAAAAACAGATTCGCCTCATTAGCCCTAGTGAATGCTCAAATGTAGGGCCTTAGATACAACAAACCACTGAATGTAGAGGAAAAAAGACATTTGCCCACAGTACACATATACAGACAGGTCATAAAAATAACTGATATAAGATGAAAATGGTCCTGTTCACACTCACAGAGTATGGATTTCTGTCTGAAATTTTGGATGACAATTAGAACTGCACATATATCAAAGGTTATAATAACATGCGTTGATGTGTGTTTATTATAGAGCTCCAATGTTATTTCTTAAGTTCTACCATATTTCATGTAAGGCTGTACATTTATTGTCATAATAGTCAGCTGGCCTTATAGTTGAGGTTGAATCGCTCAGTGAGAATTGCTCAGTGTTGACACGTTTGGAAATGTGCACCAATATAAATATGACAGTTTGTCTTTTGGAATCAAATTGTTTTCAGATGTTATTGTTTTTTCAATCAAGGTTAAGAGTGGTCATTGACTTCATGTTGTTATAAAGTACAACAGCCAATTTTGAGAATACTGTTATTTCCCTAGATGGAGCTTTCATAAAAACATGCTGACCTTTTATAGCCACTAGATCTTTATTTTCCATAAAGTCCCTGGATGTTTTTACAATTCACTCCAGGCTGTATATCAGAACGGAAAACATCTTATTTGTAGGTTTTTGATCTTGACATAATTGTACAATGAAAATCTGTCACCAGAATTAAAACTTTCTCCCCGAATGCCTAAAATGTCCAATGGGGTTTATACTGAGGTATATTCATGTGACACGAGAGAATAAAACATGTTGTCGCCATCAAAATGACAAAATGGTAGGTCAGAATTATAATCATACTCCCTGCCTAAATAAGGCAGTTTAAGCATAGTCTCACCTTCCATTTGTGTTTCTCCTAGCTGTCTCAAGGGATCATGACTTCTAGAGGAAACCCTTACAACTGATTTGGGGGGACTGAAAAGAGTGGAAGGGTGGGAGAGCAATAAAGCATTACAGACATTTTGCAAAATATGGATGCCATAGGAAATGACACACATTCTCCTGTTATAAGATATAAGCCAAATGTTCTCATGGTAAAGAGGTAGCCAAGTTTATGAGCAGGAAATGCACAACCACACAGTTACAGAATAATAATGTGATGTTTAATGACGTTCTTGAGGCTTGTGTTGGCTTTTGACTATAAACCATTTTATTAAGCATCAAATTTGCTAATTTGAAGAGTGCCAAAATGCTGTACAGATCATTTGAGGTAGTTTTTTTTTTCTGTTATGGAGAGAGACTGACAGAATTATATTGTGATGAGACAGATTTAAGTACCGGTCAAATAAAATCATAGCAATTCAGTTCATTGTGATGCAGAAATTGGCTCAAAACTTGGAACTAAGGAAATTCTTTAACTTGGTGTCTGGGGACGATTTAGTCTACTGCCATTCCTAGATGACATTTGAAAATCTTGATATTTAAGTTTCATCTTTAAAAGCTAAAGGTTATTTCATTTTTGTAGTATTTAGATATATTTTACACATTCCTTCAGACATTTCAAATTTTTGTATTCTTATAACCTATATATTGGTGTCATTTGTAAATAAATAAATAACCTAAACCATTTACCTTATTATGTTTAGGTGGTGTGAGTCTTGGCGAATCATGATTGAATCATCTGGCTATTTGTTATTTCATAAACTCAATCCTACTCAACATACTCAATCCTAATTAATTTACAGCACACTTACAACATCAAAAGCTGTCCTGGAGCAATCTGAGGATAAGTGCTTTGCTCAAGTTTAAAAAAGGGATTAAATGGGGTGCCACTTTGCCACTTGCCAGCCCAAATCTTTAACTGCAGCGCTGTGTGTACATAAGATCCAGTTTGCAGTGCTTGTCACCATATGAAAAGTAGGTAATTCAAGTGTTTCCTTGGAAGTGCAGCAGTGTTTCTAAATCAGCCTGGTCCTTTATTCAAATTATTAGATGGCTCAAAAACATTTTGGATTTTAAAAGTTATTTAAAACTGAAGAAGTTTGTCTGTAGCTTACATTATTCATTACAGTATAGGTTATTGATAATGTAAAGCATTTATTTATACATTAGTTGGCTTTTTTCTACAGGTTTTAAAAAACACCCAGTGAACCCATTTCGATGAATAAATAAATGTCACTATCGACCGCCTAAAATCAATCACCAGACAGCAGACCAGTGTGGCTCATCTTGAAATCTCTGAAGGTCTCTTTCAAATATTTAAACTAAATCTCATTGAGATTCCAGCAGACATCCAGCATCGAAGTGTAAAACTGCTTTCATTCCAGTAGAAAAAAAAATCTGAAACTTTTATTAAGCATCACACTTGGGCTGAGTAGTGGTGGTGCTGACACGCAGGACAGTAACTAAAAGGGTGAAAGGTGGGAACGATTCTGGAGCAGTGGTTCTCAACCAGGGGCCCTCTGCAAAATTCTAGTGGGCCTAAATAAATCTTTAAATTATTTAAATTTAGTTACATTAACATAACCTTAGAGGAATAGGTCACCCCAAAATGAAAAGTAGCTGAAAATATACTCACCCTCAGACCATCAGATGAGATTGTTTCTTCATTGGAACAGATTTAAAGGAATTTAGCTTTATATTACTTGCTCACCTCTGGATCCTCTGCAGTGAATGGGTGCCGTCAGAATGAGAATTTTATGTTACACTTTTTTTTGTGTGTTTTTAAGCCTTTTAAGGGGAGACACTGCAGGCAAAAACACTATTTTTTCATGCACCTGTCAATTTTGAGATTTTGGGCTTTTTGGCTTTTCATAAAGTGTTGATAAAGACTAGTGGAAAGAAAACATCCAAAAGACACTGTTAAGTGCTTATTTTATAGCACTTTAGCTATTTGTGTCAATAGATTTAAATTACAATACATATTTTTAAAGGCCGTTTTCTCAAAATGAGTTTTGTCTCCTACACTGAGCCATAAATCTCCACGTCAGTAGCACTTACACACAGCAAACTTTACATTTTTATTCCTGTTTATATTCTGAAGATTTTTACAGAGGGATTGGTACATATATAATTTGCTTGATTGTGTACAACATTTTATTCCCCCCAAAATTGTGAAAATATATTGTTTTCTGGCTGTTCAAAGATTTTTCTGAATTGATAAATAAAAAGAGATACCCAAAATTCCCTCTGTAAAAACATTTGACTCTAATATGTCAAAAAAATTAAACAAGAATTTTGAAACTGACTTCGTCCAGTGTTCAGATTTTTGTAGTAGAAATGTATGCAAATTAGCGCATATTTCATTACATAATACCTAATTTGCATATTTAAACATAACATTTTAGCTTAACTTGTAATACAAAAATTGTTTGCAATTATCAATGTAATCAATCAACTGGGTAAGTAAGGTGATAACTATTAGTTAATATTTTTACCCTATTCACTTGCAGTGTCTCGCCGTAATGAAAGAAATAGTTCACCCAAAAATTTTAATTTACTGATAATTTTCTTTGTAATTCAAAGACATGAATTACAGCAGTCAGAAGCAGTGTTATTTTACTACCATTGAGATACTATTAGTTATTTCTTTAATTATATTTGTAAATATTTATTATGTATTATTTTATATTTTATAATTTTGTTGTTTTGTCATTTGTATTTGTTTTTTGTCTATATAGTTTTTCAATTTTATTTTAGTTTGAGTTATTTTAGTAGTTTTTTGTTTTAACTTTTAAGTTTGTATGGCTTTGGTTTTATTTCTAGTTAACTATAATAATCCTCAGTCACAGAAGAGAGAAAGATCTCAAACATACTTTTGTGATTTCATTTACTTTTCTTAACAGTTAAAATATAGCCTACAAAACTTTTTATTCAAAGGTTTAGCTGTTTAAGTACCAGGTAGGCTGGTTTTGCATTTGTTGAAAAAGAGGCGTAATACACAGTCATGGGGCCTGGAATTCCTGGTTATACCACTGCTGACATATGAACGTTTCATTAAATCTTTTTCACCTATGAAACTCTTCAAAGTTTCATTAGATGCATTTTTGGTGATTAATGACTTAATAAATTATAAAATTAAAACCATTTGCTAAAATTAATAAAGTAATCATTAGTGTACAGCCGGGCAAATGACATTGTGCAGTGTGCACAATACAAAGGCAGTCACATAAGGTTACACAAATGTGTACATCAGCGTAAAGTGAGCATATTTTCATATTACTTCCTAAACAAAATGTGTTTGTCAGAAATCCAGAATTAACCAAACAATGACTCCTCGGCGCATCTTGAGGTACAGGCTTATGATGGATGTCTCCACCCCCACCCCTCCTCCGTCCGCGTCTCTGCGGAGCGTGATTGGATTAAAGTCGGTTACCCTTTCCCCTCTAACCCGGTGATGCTGGCTGTTTCCTGCTTCTTCCTCTATCCAACCGCTGCTGCTGGTGATTTTGTGTTAGTTGAGCGCTGTAGCCACAGCGAGACGCAGAACGTGGACGTCAGTGGCTTTTCACGGCACAAACCCCGACTCAGCCACTGTATTATCCCATCCAAAATCACAGCTATGCGCAGGAAATCTAGGATATTATTATGTTTCGCTGTGCTTTGGGTTCTAGGCATAGCATATTATTTCTATTCGGGGACAACGCTGAGTCGAAAGGTAGGTTTTTCTGTTCGCTTCATGTTTCATGCTGCTGGATCGGTGCTATTATAAGTTTTTTTTTTGAGTGACTGTGTCGAAATATTTCGTTTGCGAATGAATGAGGAAAAACAGTCATTACGGCGAGAGAAGCCTGCACGCAGCGAGACGCAGAACGTGGACGTCAGTGGCTTTTCACGGCACAAACCCCGACTCAGCCACTGTATTATCCCATCCAAAATCACAGCTATGCGCAGGAAATCTAGGATATTATTATGTTTCGCTGTGCTTTGGGTTCTAGGCATAGCATATTATTTCTATTCGGGGACAACGCTGAGTCGAAAGGTAGGTTTTTCTGTTCGCTTCATGTTTCATGCTGCTGGATCGGTGCTATTATAAGTTTTTTTTTTTGAGTGACTGTGTCGAAATATTTCGTTTGCGAATGAATGAGGAAAAACAGTCATTACGGCGAGAGAAGCCCGCACGTTTAAATAGCCAGTCTTTTGCGTGGACTCACAAAGATAGTGGTATCGCTCCGTGCTGTGATTTCAGTGCAAGACTATCAAATAACCGCGTTTGTTTGAACTGAATTCAAAGCACACTATCTTATGCTTGCTTTTAAAAGGCACATTTATTCCGAAGTCGTTTTTAAAAGCTTTGATACGCCGATTTTCTTAGGAGCGAGAGGGACGTTAAATGCTTGTACAAACACGAGCAGTTTCTCTTGTGAATGTTACAGGGTAACGTTAGTGCTAACGCTACGATGAATACACGAGTTTTTCAAATTTGAAGGTTAATATTTAGTCTGGTACTTTTTACTGGTGGCAGGGACTATGATTTTTCGAATCTTTTGAATGCGTCCACTGAAAGACTCGTTCACAATGTGTCAGTGACGTTTTCTGCAGTTTACGTCGTTACGCCAGTAGGTGGCGACACAATAGAGTATGTTTGTGTTATAAGTCGTTGAATCATTCGCTATCGAAAGTTTGATTCTTTATTGCAATTTGTCTTTATAAATCTACTGAATTATGAGATCTATAGAGTTAGTCTGTAGGTTTCTGGTCATTAAGCATCTGAAGTGGAGTGATATTCAGTACAATTAGTAGCGAATGTGCAAAATTTCCGGTGTCAGTTGCTTCCAGCTATTTTAACTGCACAATAACGGTATAGTGTAGTTTTACTATTTACTGTACTTTGTTATTCTATTTATCTATTGGGCTAATAAATCATCAAGTCTCGCCCATTAACAGGAGATGTATTTCTGCATTGAAAATTAAGAAGCGTGTATGTGTATATACGTATATATGTGTGTTAAGCTTTAAGCTGATGGCACCGCTCGCATGTTCTTATCTTAACTTGTGGGGTGATACAAACGGTGAAAAGTCACAATGCTTTTGGACTGTACCACATATCAGCACTGTTGTTACACCACCAAAATTTGTGAACTGCAGCTGACTGTCATAAAGAACCATAATCTTAAAAAAAAGAATACAATGAATTTGCATGTACAGTAACTTTTGATCTCTAGAAGCTGTATCTTTATCTCATTAATCATCACTTGACAGCGTGTAGCCTATATTGCACTTAGTTTTGAGTGAGGGTGGTGTACCATGAAACAACACATTTTAGTAACATACCATATGACACATACTGTCTTGAGGTTTTGTTGTGTTTTGTGCTTTGTTTCCATAGCTGTCCATCAGCCACAGTCAGCCAACTCATTTTCTATTGTGAGTGCATTTGATATTGTGATCAAGGCACAATGAGGTGAATGTAAATTACTGAATGTAATGCTATTGTTTTATAGTGTAGCATTGATCACAGTTTGTTGTTCACAAGTCATTATTGTCCTGTCCTATACTGTGGCACGAAACATGAAATGTTGTGTTCTGTGTGCATGGCTATATTAGAAATATACTGGACATCAAAGACTTTGCTGCTGAACTAGTTTCTCTACTATTGCTGCTTTTATCATAACCTAATAATGTATGAAGACGGCTGCTTCTGGATCCGTTTTTAAAGCTTCATGTAGAGTAGCATAAGCAAGTGGCTGAACAGCTGGTTAGCGCCCCGTCATCTGACTCAGGGCACTTCATGTTGAATCCCACTCTACACTGAACGAGACATCTATGCTGCTGTTTGGTGCAGCTTGTGTTTCTTTATATCCTTAAAATTACAAAATGAATTCATTTTAGTGAAGAGTTTAAATTGACGTGACCTTTGCCTAGTGCTTTTGCATTTATTTCTGCGAGAACTGTGCTAGTTACGCAATAGATTTTAAACAGATGTCAAAGATCGTGTCTCAACAAGGAAATGAGTTTCTGCAACCAGCGAGGGTGGATGACAGCCCCGGGATGGTGGCGGGGTTGCACAGATGCTCATAACTGATTCTAGTACCTCAGTTATGCAAGGGTCAGATTTGGAATATTTTCCCTATCGGATTGTTTTTTGGAGCCACGGCTAGCCTCAGATGCGGCTGGGATAGGAAAACGGGGCTTTTATCCCTTTTTAATAATTTAATAATTTTAACACAATTATTGACATGCTGATTGTTCTGCCCCTGTTGGCAGGATTACAGTGGCTGTGCTGGGATGGGGCCGAACTGCTTTCAGTCACTTGTTCAAATCAAAGCTTGTTAACATCAGGATGAACCAAAGTGCATGATGATTCGGTCAGCTCTCACAAAGCTGTGTGTTGTCTTTGTTTTTTCTTTGTTTCTCCCTTTGATACCAGAGGAAAGTAAGCTGTTTGGGTCTGATGAGTGTCATACAGATGAACTTGAAGTGAAAAATAAAAGCGAAGAAGGGGCCCTCATTTTTTGGTGACTGGAGACTGTGGGTTTCTCATTTTCTGATATGGTGCAGATGTTCAGCTAAATGACACTGTGCAGTTAATTTTGAGTAGTGTTTGACCGGTATTGAATTTTAAATTTTTTTTGTTGATGCCGATTATTTAGAGAACAGGGTGGCCGATGATCGATATGAAGCAGATCTATATGATATCACACTATTTAATTTAATAATCAGACAGAACTGTTAATCAGAGAGCGTAAACTAATGAAGATCTGTCTGCTCCGTGCTCCGCACACTCAGGCATTGGTTAAATGTTCCGAAACATTGGCCAAACAGAAAAAACTTAATGGCTGATGTGATGACTCAAAAATGCCAAATATTGGCCGATATATCGACTTTGGCGATATCTCAATTGACCACTACTTTTGTGGAAGACCAGTGTTAAATATAGTGAATGCCAAAGAGCCTAAATGTAGTGCTTTGGTATCCCTGTCAGTTTTGTGTGGAAGAACGTCCTGGACGTTGATATATGAGGTTACATTTTACTCACCAGAGGGGAAATTGGGTTTTAAATTTGAAGGGCAATATTTGAAGGCTTCTATCTCTTCCTTGAGATACTGTCTGCAAAAAACTCTTGAAAATATGATGCTTTTGTAGCTCTTTGCCATGGGATGTTTTTCTTCCTCTTATCTACCAGCTGAGCTTCAAAATACCTCAATATTTTTTGGCTACTTTTAAATTGGCAACCGGATTTCATGAGATTATATTTTGTCATCTTGTTGTATCAGCAGAGTTTAATTCCTGAGATTGAATCAGTGCCTTATGTTTTAAACAGAGCCATGAAGTAGTTACAAACTGACTGTGTAAGAGTATAATGTTTTCACCTTTGATATGAGCAGACAAATCATATATGTGAGGCGTTGCTTTTTTACGACCTGACCTTTGACAGGAACATGGTTATATGTATCCATAAAGACACTTCTCCTGAAAAGAGACTCCTCTCTCTTGTGCTGTAACTTTGGATACAACGGATAACTGAGTGACCTCAATGGTCAGAGGTCATTGGTCAAGGTTTATGACCATGGAATTCCTCTTTCTCAGTTCACTTTGTTTTTACCAGATGGAGACAAGGGCTTATAGTGAGAATGAATTGGCAAGTCATTAATCATGAAAAAAATGACTTTAATGAATCATGAATGAATAAGATAAGATGGCTTTTGTTTAGAGAGAAATCTGTAGTTTATGCAGAAACTAGAAGTTATGTATTTGTCTCTAGTCTTGAATCAGGCTCAACGTTTTATCTAATTACAAATTACAAGGTATTAGGGATGCACAGTATAGAGTGCTTCTGGAACGAGTCCTAAAATCTGGAAATGAGTTAGCATTTGTACACTTCTGGTGCTGTCGTCCCAAATTTGGTGTATTTTTCTAAAAAATGTTTTTTGGATAAATGACTGAAATAAGGTCTGTGGTTAATAGAAGCTCAAGATATTTTCATGTTTTATTCCACAACATAAAATAAATCTTTAAATACCCCACTCATGAGATTTATCAGAATCTTAGTTAAATTCATGCAAATGCGGAATAGTTAGTTTACAGGCTAACTTTAGCCTTTTTACTTCTGGCAATTGTTTTTCAGCTTCAAAATGAATATCCATTTTTGTTAACACTTAAGTTTAGGGACCAATTTTCACTATTAACTAGTTTCTTATTAGCCTGCATATTACTAGCATATTGGCTGTTTATTAGTACTTATAAATCGCATGGCCATATTCTACATCCCTAATCCTGCCCAATTTAACAACGACCTTACTAACTATTAATAAGCAGTAATTAGGAGATTGAGGCAAAAGTCGTAGTTAATAGTTAATTAATAGCAAGAATCGGACCTTAAAATAAAGTGACCCATTTTTTAAAATATGTTTTTATTAACATTTTGTGATACCCAATTCACTTGTAGCATTTAAAACAATTATTGCTGTTTTAAATATACAAATTTTTATTTTGCAAAAATTGAATTTTGCTTTTGAGTTATAACTCTAAGATGTTCAATGAAAATATTATATTCATATGAAGTCCTGTTTTTTTAAAATGCAAAATGTGGTATTTTACACTGAAAAAATTACTGCATTACAGAAGACATGAAGCTTAGTTTTATCCACAATTGTTAAAGTGATAATGCTTGACATGCAGTGATTACCTTTGAAGAATGGTCTTGTCCAAAGAGTCAACATTTTTACTGAGGTCTTTGTCACCAGAGATTAATTTTCTGTAATATTTGGTAAGATAAAGGTCTCTGTAGGGATTTGCAGAAATCCTTTTCAATTCTCCCACAAATGCCTGTTCAGTTAGGGAGTGAGATATGAAAAAAATTAATACATCCCTGCTTACCACTTCAGTCTGTAACCACATTGTCAGAGACGATTTCTCATAATCTCTCTCCTTAAAATAGTTCTTTATCCATTCATGCTTGCTAGCCTTTTAAAATAAATGTTCTTTTCATGTTCTCATTAAACAGCATATCCTGGTTGTTTTTAGATTTTGATTGAGTCTGTTTGAGTGAGCAGTGGAAGAGGAAGCACTATTTGGGTTTCAGTTCAGACTCACCCAAAGGCTTGTCAGAATTGGCTGTGAGCCAGGAGGCAATGACAGGAGGAAGTGAAATGTGAATGGCAAAATCCATAAAAAGATTGGATGAAATATGCACTAGCATAAGAAAATGAAGTTTAAAAACCTGGAACTTGCATCTTTGGACACCTTGACTACTAAAGGCTCTGTAAATATTACATGTAGAGGGGAAGAGCGGCAAGCCTGTTTACCCAAAGGGCCAATGTATAGGGAAATGTATCTCCAGCTGAATGTGTGATTAGAGAAAATCGATTAACCTTTGCAGAGTAGTCATCTTTCTGTGTTTTTCACGTTTAATTTAGTCATCAGTCTCTCATGTCTCTGTGAAATATGTATGAGCCACTGCGAGACGTATATGAGTGCAATACAAATGAGAAGAAATGAGCTTTTAATGTTAAGGGTCATTCATTCTTCAACAGGCTTTAGATACTGGATATTCCCCTCGTGGCAACTCAGTGACATCATTCTGTGATGTTATCTTTTATGATTAACACAGTCAGCTGCCTTATATTGGTCCGTAGAGGCTTAGATACCATAAAGAAAGTGTGTTCACAAGTTATAGGGATCTTTGCAGGAAACATCTTTTTTTTTTTTTTAAGTAACCACACAGTTCAGTGTTAGTTAGCCAGCTGAATTGTATTTTGTTCACAGTTTTTGTTTGTGTTTTCCATGTTTTTAATCTGTTGGTAAATGATTGTTTAGCTTGTTTAACAGAGCAAGTTTTTGTTAGATGGGTGCGTTTGACCATTGCACTTACGTCATTTACAGTGCCTTGCACATGACAGTGTTTTAAAAACACAGCACTCGAGGTAAAACTAGGAAGTAAAATCTGCATTTCTTGCATTTAGAAAAAATCCACTGCCCTGCGTATCATGTTTTTAAAACCGAAAGATACACTTTTATATTCATGTGTATTTTAACCTGATTCCATGGATACATTATGCATCAGCTACCACCTTACATAAATGATTGCACTTCGTCTTTTTGCTTTTAGTACTGTTGGCAAACTGAACATTCTTGTGTCGTGATAACACTCATCTCTCTGTATCAGCTGCAGTTTTATCACTCTTCTGCTCCATCTCCGAGACAAAACAAAAACTGATTGCTTGTTGTTAAGCGCTTACTGGCTCATGCTTTTCGCTTTTTTTAAGCCTAGTTTCCCACCAGGCAATCTTAGTATGGAAAGGAGCCTTGCTCTGATAGCATGCGTAACTTATAATTTTCTTACGTTAGCAGAAAACCTTTTTTTTTTTCTTCTCTGAGGATGTCCTGTGGTGCCAGGTGGACCATATGTGCTGGGTGCATTCTCAAATGATTTTTCTGAGTAGATGTAACATTAAAAAATACAGTAGCAGTCTAAAGATATAATTGACTGTGGCTATTTAGAAGATTTCGCCACAAGAGCAACATAATCCTCTTCCATGCTTTGAAATAGAGATGAATATCAAATGCAGTCAAGTGTGTCTCATTGTTCCCAGTGTTCAAGCCTAAAGGCAGCTCTCTCACAGCTAGAATGTGAGGACTTCAAAGAACCCATGAAAAAAGAGAGTGAAGTTAATTATTCAATTTAATATCAGGGAAAAGATTCCTGATTTCATTGCCTGTGTTCTTAGTGGTGCTGTGATGTTTTTAATGATGATGTGTCTTTTAGAGAGTCATTTAGTGACATGTTATTCAGTGTCATTGTTAAGGATTCACAATATGTCTGCACTGTATCGGTTGCTGATATTTGTGAAATATTTTAAGTTTATATAGTGTTATTTAATTTATCAAATTGGTTTGATATTGGGTATTTATTGGCCAGTTTTGGGTGTTTTTTTTCCTGCTTGCATTAAAATGTAAACTTTCTTTGATCTATAGTAGATGTAGGAATACAATAAATAGCCTATGTATTCATCTTTTATAGGGTCCGTTTATCTTGAGATGCCTAAGTTTACTTATAGAATTTGAAGTATTTATTATAGTTTTTAGTGTTTTCATTTTCTTTTCTTTTTTTCTCGCACTGTTACTGTTCGTGGAAACCAATAACAATCCCGAGAATGAGCATCCGCTTCATGTCTATGGCAGACACATCTGCTCTGTCAGCTTGTGTTTGAAATATTATAGCATGTTTCCCACATATATTAAACAAAAATCGTCTATGAGCGCTGAGCAGTCTGAGTTGTTTAGATGATATGTAGGGCAGGGTTCTTCATGTATCGAGACGTATACACTAATGGGAAAACACTGTGAATATTGCCAGAGGGCATGAACGTGTTGAAGATGAGGATTTCTTAGCCAAGTGCTTTCCGGCTGTTTGCCGCCTCGGCATTTCAGAGAGACCAACAGACCAATCAAATTATTGCCATATAATTTTAATGAGCTCGGGTTTTTGAATTGCCTCCAGTGATGTATCATCATATCAGCGAAAGACTTTACAATGCTGCTGATTAAAAGCTACTTTCATGCCATGGGAATGGGAAGCTACGTGCACACATTGCACTCAAAATGCACTTAGCTACCCTAAAGTAAAAACCTCTTTATTTCCCATCACAAAAAGTGATGCTGTCATTGTGACTTAAAGGAAAAGTTCACCCAAAAATACTCACCCTCAGGCCATTCAAGATGTAGATGTGTTTGTTTCTTCAGTGGAATAGATTTGGAGAAATGTAGCATTGCATCATTTGCTCACCAATGAATCCTCTACAGTGAATGGGTGCCGTCAGAATGAGAGTTCAAACAGCTGATAAAAACATCACAGTAATCCACAAGTAATCCACATGACTTCAGTCCATCAGTTAATGTCTTATGAAGTGAAAAGATCGGTGTTTGTAAGAGAAAAAAATCTATCTTTAAGACGTTTTTAATTTCAAACCACTGGTTCCGGCAAAATACGAGTCCTCTGTTTTCTATCCATAAAATTGCGATGCCAAGTATGTGACTGGTGAGCTGGTAGATTATTCTCACATTGTAATGCCAGCCGATGTTCACTTTATTTGCTCCACAGCTTCAATTTGGCCTACAGGGCATGTAGTAGAAGAGCACCAGAGTCACCAGAAACAAGATTGAGCCACAGGAAGCCACCATCCACTCTGACTGACAGAAATCGATGGCAGCGGTAGACCTGCGTCGCTGAAGCTGAGCTAGTTTTGTCAGCTTGTACGTGGCTCTTGTAGCCTGATTGAAAGAGTTTATTGAAAATGGCTTTCCATTTTTCAGAGCGATCATGTGCCTGCTCAGACATACTGTATAGTTGATGTGATGCTTGAACTGAATTGCTTTAACTGATGCCACAATGTATAATTTAACCCATACAATTTAGTCTAAACTTTTTCTGTACCACATTTCAAACTAAATCAAGAATGCAACAGTGTAATCATTCTTGTGGCTTTGTAAAGCTCAGAAGCATTAATTACGTGCTAATTAACATGCAGTGGAGGGCAGACGGTGCTCAGAAACTGCTGACTGCAGTCCCTTGTCTTTTAGCCTAATGTTTCCTTTCATGCATATGCAACCACGGACTCCTCAGAGAATTTTACCCCTGTCATTTCAAAGACTGAAGATAAAAACTTTTTGAGGTTATTTTTTTCCTATAAATTCTCTTGACTCTCAAGGGTAATTTAATTATTGTAATCATTTTATTTTAACCATGAAAGAAAGGCATTTAAGTGCATTTACATGCAGTTGGATTTCAGTCAAAATGCTGTACATTATTAAGCAACTAAGCCAGCTTTTTGTTTTTTTTTTTTAAACTGGGCATTATGCACTAAACGACTGAGGGTCAGACATTACCAGACTTCCAAGTCATTTTGAGCACCACAAATCTATGTGCACATGCCTTATTATTAGGATATGCATGACAAATGACAACTTCCTAAAATCGGCTAAAAAAATCGGACAAGTTTGATATCCTATGACTGAATGGAATCATAGTCTCAAGCTAAAAAAAAGAAAAGGAGACTGTAAATTAGGCCAAAAATCTGTACAAAATCATGTGGTGTATTCCAGCTTTAAAACAATCATTTGTTTTGTAAGCACATGTGTCCAACTGAAATCATATTAGTCAATCGTATTGTATCAGTCTTTGTGCCCGAATCTGCCAAACGATGACAGAATTTTCATTTTTAGGCGAACTGTCACTTGTAGAAGTGTGATGTAACAGAATGATTGAATGGAGGCAGAACTAAATGTGAGCTTGCAAGAGAGTGGTGGGGTTTTTGAGGATGAAATTTTTCATTAAGTATTACAAGGTCAAAAGAAAAACATGGTTACAAAGTAAATAAAGAAACATGTATGGATATATTGTTCACAATAAGATTAATAACATGCATTTATAAAAAATAAGGTGAATTACCATTTCATGCTGACTGGGGCTTTATTTTAACTAAACGTCCGCTGTGTGTCTTTTCACTAATACATCTTCTCCCATGCATGTTTTGACTTTGTAAATTAGACTAACTTGGTCAGTAACTAACTTGGACCTGTTTCCATGTCTGATTTAAATGAGCAGGCTCTCATTTGGATATCTTGTTCAGGGCCACGCCAGCTTTGCTTTTAGGGGGGTGTTGTATCCGGCATAGGTTCACTGCTTATCTAATTATTTGCAGGCACATCCTGAGCCTTTGCTAGGTCTGTGGCTTCCATGAGTAACATTACAGACCAACCAATAAACCACTTGGCTTGGTCTAGCTGGTCTCTGTTTTTTACCCTGACTGTGCCTGAGGGCTCTGGCTGTCCCTCATACCTGTCCCCTTTATTTACATACCTTTTTAATGAAAGGTGAACATCTGTGCCGTGAGTCTTCCCACCTGGTACAGATCAGTGAAGGACACAAGCTGAGACAAAAAAAAAAAGTTGTTCGGTTTGTTTTCTGTGTTGAAAATGATTTGCATGGTTAATGTCAATCGATAGCATTAGTTGTATAATGTTGATTTACTAGAAAGAATATTTATATTGTTTCTCTAATTCAAATAAATAAATATAAAAAAATAAAATAAAAAATGACAAAAAAAAAATCCAAAATGACAGTTTGACTAAGGCACTTACAATTGAAGTAAATGATGGCAGTATCTAGAGAGTTTTAGGCTAAATCGTTATACTTGTTAATTATTTTTTATGGCTTTCTATAGTGAGGCATTTTTAAAAATGATCTAACTCTAAAATATTTGTATCTTTGTAAGTGCAATTCTAAAAGATTTTTTTTACTTGTATATACAATATTCTAATTTGAAAAGTCAGGAAAGCATGAAAATTCATTGGTCAGAGCTAAATGTTTGTGAATCTATCATCTGATGTAACTGATGTATGACTGATTTGTGAGTGTTGCCAGTGCATTAACAGAGGTATGTTGGTGTCCGTAAAGGTGTACCAGGTTTATTCCTGGATGTTCTTTTTTATTGTCAGACATTATGAATGGATCCAGACAACAAAGCTTCATTTCAGTTTCAGACAAAAAAAGGTTTGTTGTTCTGCTGATTCAAGAAAAAACACATATTCATCAGGTTGCTTCACCACCCTTCTTGGTAATCTTGAATGAAAGCTGTGCCAATGTTTCTGGGTTTACAGGCTTTACCAGTCCTCATGACAGTGAAATTAAAAGTGATTTTAAACCAGACAAGGTTATGGCAACAGTTCAGTCATGCTGCCATGCTATAATGTTGAAGTTTTATGACAATGCTATACTTGTAGTGGCTATAAACTGTGTCTTTTGAATTATTGACTAGCGTTGTTTAGTTTTTGTTGTAAGTGCTTTACTGAAATAGCAGTTTTTGCTTTTGTCACAAAATATATTTCAATTATAATCTACATTACACCACAATGCTGTCTATTGAGCATTCAGAACATTCATTTAAATATCAGCTAATGGATGCTTTGCATGATGGTGTATCTTAGTGGGCAGTTTCATGGTTTTTGCAGTATCATTCTTGCATTAAGCAATATAAGTGAATACAACTTAAAAGGTCATTGTGAAACTGGCACAGTGTACTCTTTCTGTCGTGATTAATATTTTGGATGGCTCCCCAGCTCTGCTAAGTAAGTTTTAGCATGGGGCTGAGACCGATGGGTGAAGGACGACGGCGATGGTGAACTGATCTCAGCAGCCTCTAGATTGATACACCGGGCCTGCAGGGCAGCCAAGTTGCACTTGCCTCCATATACAAAGTGACGGCCTTCTGGACGCCCAGTGCAGATTCGCAGTCGACAGCTTCTCACCTTTTGCCGGAGCAGTTTGCTGGCATGTCAGTGAGAGGTAGACTAATTTTCTGACAGGATGCCTGATTTTGTTTGGCATAATTTTACTCTCTGCATAACAGGTTTAATTTCGTCTTGATAAGAGGGTACATTGCTGAAAAATACTTCTAGTGTCGCTGCACTCACCAAGAGATTAGCAAGAGCTCTCTGTCTCTTTCATTATTATAAGAGTCTTAAAGTGTGATTCCCCCCAAAAATGAAGTGTCATTATTTACTCACCCATATGTCATACCAAAGCTGTATGATATTCTTTCTTCTACAGAGAAGATATTTTTTGACCATTGAATGAAAGTCAGTGGGGTCCAAAATAACCTACTGCAAGAACAGAGAAAAAAAATACGCTATTTTTTCAAAATATCACCTTTTATCTTTTATGTTCCACAGAAGACAACAAAAGTCATACAGTTTTAGAACAACATGATGGTGATTTTATATATATATATATATATATAATTATAATTGGAGCCGACCTATATATTGTTTTGCCGATTTTATCGGCCGATATGAGCCTGTCGCAGATATATCGGTATCGGCGAATATGCCACAGATATGCCACCGAAATTAATTTTTTTTTTACAGAATATAAAATGCAGATAAAATGCTTGTAAATGGTGTAATTACATAGTTTGTCCAGCAGAGCGTGCGCCATTATTTGCTACTGGCAACCTGGATGAAACGCTTTAAAGCTTAAAGGTGCAGTAGGAGATCTTGGAAAATGCTAATTTTAGCCTGATAGCACTGAAAGCGAATGTCCCACCCTCCCTGCAATCGCCGTCCAAAGCCACGCCCCTGAACGCTCACAGACCAGAATACCAGAGACAACATTACTACAATAGGTTACATCAGCGGTTCCCAATTCCAGTCTCGCACTGAAATCCGTGAATGAATGTTCTGAAGTGAAGTAAACTTCAACGGATTTCCCCTAGGGAAAGGTAGGGAGTAGGGAGCAATGAACACTGCGTAGGGATCATATCGATCGGTACACAGTTCATGCACGTAGCTCACTTCTAACGAGCTGGTTATCTGAATCGGGTGTGTTAACTAATGCCGAGTTCACACTGCACGATTTTCAAACTCGTCGGATCGCCGTTGTTTTCACACTGTGTGACTATCTGGGGTAGCAATCAGTTGCTGCTGTGTTCACATTGCACGATGGATCGGTGACAGGGGGTTTCACACTGCATGACTTCACAATGGGAAGAATCGCCGACAGCTCTGTCTGGTCCGCAAACTACGTTTCACAACAAAACGGCGTCGGCGACGTGTCGGCGATTCCCTCAGATCGCGTCTTTGATAATTCACACTGCGTGATTGTCACTCGAGTAAACGAGCACCGATTTGCCTCCGATTTCGGGCATTTGTCGGCGATTTTGCAAAACCTGTCGGCAAGTGAAAAATCGGGCTAAAATCATGCAGTGTGAACTCGGCATAAGTGAGACATGCAAAATATGCAGAGCTGGGTGGCGCCAGGACAGGAATTGGGAACCACTGGACTACTTCATGTGTCATTCACCGGTGAGAAAACTTTAAAAGTGCTACAATACCAGGAAGGAAGATCGGGTTGTTGATGTTTGTCTGCCATTCTCGCTCTGTCTGCACAGCGTGCGTGAATGCGCTGATGACGTATCCTCTCTGCGTGAACCGGTTGCCCAGAGGTATGCTAATACATACATTGACAGGCAGGTAGGAAAGGAAAGACGAACATTTCTTGGTCCTACACCTTCCACAGAATATATAAATACATTTAGACCACTTAACTTAATGATTGCTATCGTGATGTGAAAAGACTTTCAACCAGCATAACAAAAAATGTTTCTGAAGACAATCACCTATTGCACCTTTAAGTGTATGGAATACCATTGAAACTTTGAACGCTCGGGGGTGAGTAAAACGCAGCCTAATTTTCATTTTTGGGTGAACTAACCCTTTAAGTGTATGGAATACCATTGAAATTTTGAATGGCCATATCACCGTAATGGCGTGTCGGATCCGCACCAAATTCGGGGGATCCCTTCAGCTCGAGGAACCCTCTCAAACGCCGAATCGAGTGTATGTCTCGAGGCCCCCTTTCGAATGAGACCACCCCCGCATCGATAGCCCCCGGGGTCCGGGAGTTACGAGCGGTTAAATTCGCGGTCGGGCGCCGACCGATCTGGCTATCCCGGGGGGCTACCGACGCACGGAGGGTGGCATTCGAGCGGGCTCCTCGAGCTGAAGGGATCCCCCGAATTTGGTGGAGAATCCGCCTCTGCGAGATAGTGACACCAGCCAACACTTTCATTTCAGTAAGGAGGTCTCTTGTTCAGGCAGCAGCATTCAAGCATTGTCTTATTCGACCGTAAGTGCCCTGCGAAGTGAACTTCACATGATATTCTGCCATGAATCCAGTTCCAAGGGAACGTACATGTTACATTCAAAGGGCATTAAAGTGCGTGAGACGTGAATTTAAATTGTATTTATTTACAGAGGTATATTATGTCACACTTCACACTTCTCTAGTAAGTTTGGTCTGTGTATGAAGACAGTAGCACAAATCCGTGAATGAATGTTCCGAAGTGAAATAAACTTCAACGGAATAAAGTTGAATGGAATTGAATTGAAATAAAGTTGAATAAACTTCAACTTTACTATTCAGTGCACTGATGTCAGGCTAATTTTGGATAATAAAGTTTATTGTTAAATTGTTAAATGCCCTGCCTCCATTACATAGG
>NW_015557064.1:783269-793157 GCF_001515605.1 Sinocyclocheilus anshuiensis | reverse complement strand
TATATATATGTATGTGTAATTTAAAAAAATATATTTTAGGTGAACTGTCTCTTTAAGATCTTTTAACCTTAGACTTTACAGGGCCAGTCTCACACAAAACACCAGATTCCATAGTACACAACAGCACTGCAGTTAATATACGGCATATAATATACAAACACTCTTTATGCCATTGCTACTATATCTATAACAGAGAGTTCAACACACCTCTTTTATTGACCGTATCCAGTGAGGAAAATATAGGTGACAGGTCAGGCAAAACGTAGATTTCTTAGTTAATACAGTAAATTGATTTTGCAGTTTATTCAGCATTTATTTTGGTTGTTAATGCAATGTGATTTTAGTGATCTTACTTGAATGCAAAATAGCTAAAGCTACCAGCAGAAATATGTCATGTCACTTCTCTGCTAAAATGAAGCCTCTTGGGTGAAATGCATAACATAACCTCAATGTCAGAGCACTAACTGCCTTGCAAATTCGATCACGCTCAAACACCATCAGGCCAAGGACAACATTCAGCCTCTCAGTTTAAACTGTTGTTGTCACAAATCAGAAATGAATGAAAACCCTTGAGACAAAAACACATTTTAAGCTTTCTGTTCAAGTCATGACTTTTTCCATTATAACCAAATTTGATTATTTACCGTTGAAAAACCTCACATCTGCAGTATAATTACTTTCCCTGATTAGACATGCAACACTTTCATTTAGCTTTTTTGTGCTTTTATGGGAATCCCAAATAATTGTTTAGGAATGTGACGACATAGTTCAGTTATTATTATTTGCGGATGTTATTTGAAACAGAATTACTTTGCATGCAGTTTTGGATATTGAACGGTTAAGCCAGTAATTGACAACAGATTCACTGAGCATATAAACTGACTAGCGTGTTTAACTGCTTGCTTTTTAGGCGTTTCTTTTGGACCAATTATGGCAAGGGACTTTTGGAAGTTTACAAAATCTCTTAGGGGTGTTCTTTACATGACACAACTAGGGCAGTAATCATCGTAGTTTAGTCTACTACTTGTTTCCCACAGAGTCATGTAACCTGTCACAAGTGAGAGATTTGGTTGATTTTACTTTTTTTTTTTTTTAATGATAAATTGTAATAATGAAATGTTTTATTATTACAGAAGTTAAATTTAGGTGTATTTTAAAGACACTTCTATTTCTTTAAAATCTAAACCATGTTTCAGTATTAAGCCTCATATTTTGTAAATATTATTTTATTTAAAATATACATTATTTATTATTATATAGGCTATTGTCCCCTCTGATCTTTAGGTACCATCAGGCATCAACCCCAAAAAAACAAGAACTACTCTTGAAAGTTTCTGCAGTGCCTCAGGGATCCATAATGGACTTTTCCTGATAATGTCACTGAGATTTTATTTGTTTACCCATTATCTCCCCAGTGGACATTTGAAAATACTTTAAAGTGGGGAAAAACACATATTGTGGTTTAATGTACTAAAGCAATCACTAAGGAGAACCAGATTTCTTTCAAACAGTACTTTTAATAAATATTATCTACAGCCAAATGAATGAAACCATAAGCCATGGACTATATTTTGGTGTGAAACATTTCCTTCCCCATAGAAGCTCATTATAAAGAAAACAGCTTAACATTGCTTAATGTACCAAAGCAACAACCATGAAACTAAACTTACTTTCAAACCTGAGTTGTCATAAACACTGTCTGCATGCTAAAGGATGATGTTATAATCAAAGCGCAAAGCTTAAAATGTCAGTTTAACCTTTGAAATCTGCCATGAAGACAATGTGCTGTGTTTGGACATGGCGTGTGGTTAAAGCTGCAAAATGGCGGAAGTTAGCAAAACTGCAGCTTTTGACATAAAATAAATCTTTCTCCAGATTTGCATTTTAGCACTAGATAAAAATTTATTGTAAGGAGAGTTTGAGAGAAATTTTGGTTTTTCATGGTTTTAGCAGGCTTAATGGCTTAGTATTTTCCCATGGAAAACCGTTCTAAAAATGACTTTAACTTGACTCTAAAAATGATTTTAACTTTGAGATTTTACATTTCAGTTTGTAGCCACATTAGTTTGTCCATTAACACTGTTTATGTTGATCAGATATAAAAATGTGTGGTCTTTCTATCTCAGCACGTTTAAGCACAGTCGAGCTCATTTTTCTTATAACACATTTTTATGGGTGACAAGAAGCTTAACAAAAAATATTTTCTTTAAGCATTGACTTATGGGAAATAATTTTCTTGGCAGGCAGTCCCTGGTCATTGAAGTATTACATCAAGCCATATTTATAATTTTTCATGTAAAACGTTTGAATGTCCCATAGTGACTTTTTTTTTTAAAATCTCGATGACTGACACTGCTTATTTTGATTACCAAGCTAAATAAAGCCAAAACTGAAGGAAAAATTCAATATATTTGACCAGATAATTAGGTGTGTGTTGAGTTTTGGTTAAGATGATTGCAGCAAGCGTTGTGTGTATTCTTGCAACCTCATTGTGTTCTCCAGATTCACATGATATCGGTCTTGGAAACTCGGCTTTAACTCAATCTGATTAAGTGAAATATGATATTTAGGCAGAATGGGGAAAAGATTAGCTTCCATTTTAGTTGTTTAGAGTTTTGAATTATTGAGGTATTGTACCACATTACACTGCTGCTGTGGTACTTTCTAATGGCAGGTTTAGTTCTCTCAGGATTTTCCTTCCCAAACCATTCCCACATCAGACCATAAAAAGTGCATGGAGATCATCATTTGGCATCTGTTGTGCAGAAATGTACTTTATATTCAGTCGTCTAACACTAAACTTCTGTTCCATATTAACCCATTTGTTCGCTCGCAACATTTACATGCAGCACCACCTGTGTCCATGCGCAAAACTCGCCACATTCTTCCTCATGTTTCAACTTGTTGTACAATTTTCCTCCCTTAAGTCATAGATTTTTAAATGTCTGTCCAGAAATGGTAAATGTTGAAGTTAGATGGAGGCTTTTAACACAGATAGAGGGAGGGTTGTTCGTATTTTTGGCTTGCAGGTTCAACCTCAGGTTTTTTTATTGCATTATCACAATAAGAACCAGTTGTTGTGTGCAATAGGAAACCTTAGGAAGTGTTTCTCAGCTGGAGTTTTTTCTTCATAAAATTGAAAAACTCTTCTCAGAACCCCTCAGAAGTTTTTCCATGTATGGGAAGAATGTATTTTTAGCCTACAGTATCCCCATCCCAAAGGCTTGGCGAGTGGGTGCCCCTCTCCTGGCGAATGAGGTAATCATCCTTTAATCTAACAGTTAACAAGAATAAAACATAGCAAGCAACATGTTTTAACCCTTTCTGTCTTGACCCCATTTCATTCCACGATATTTACATATTCTGTTCTGTAATGTCACAAACACAGACAAGTGAAATGATCTAAAGTTTGAAATATCCCCGTGCTGTTATACTAAATATCATCAGTCTTTGAACGCAGCTCGGCCAATCAGAATAGAGAACAGG
The DNA here is from genome assembly GCF_001515605.1 of Sinocyclocheilus anshuiensis. Lineage (NCBI taxonomy): Eukaryota > Metazoa > Chordata > Actinopteri > Cypriniformes > Cyprinidae > Sinocyclocheilus > Sinocyclocheilus anshuiensis. The sequence goes on along the minus strand of NW_015557064.1, from coordinate 789,671 downwards.
AACTAAACATTGTATAAATTACAATATATCAGGAGCTGGAAGAGATGTTAATGGAACATGCCCTTGGTCTCAAGGCTATTATGCAGAACTATTGTGCAGAAATGCAGCGTTTTTGTCAGGCTGGGTCGTGCCCTTGCCCACAGCATGACAGAGGCAAGTGTGGATGTTTAGCCTGTATTTTCAGCTGTCTGCCCTCCCTCACTGGGTTAGGCATTGTTTGGGTTGTCATGCGCTGACGTAGTGTTTCAATGTTTGGCAGCAATTTATTTGTTGTATCCCTCCCCTCAAATCACATTTTCTGCTAGAGTAAGTGGGGTAAGATGTGCCACTTTTTAACCTGCAATGTTTTATATTTTTTATTAAAATGGCCATACATGAGGAAGAAAACCTATTGACTGTTTACTTAGTCTATTTTTTTGCTGCACATTATTAAAATTTCTGTAATCTAACTAGAAAAAAGTTTAATAGTCAGAATGTTTGAATTTCAATGTGAGAATTGTTTAAAGGGAAAAAATGTTAAGCTGAATAATTTATTGCTTTAGACAAATAAATACACTTGGCAGTTCACCAACATGTATGAAACACTACCATTCAGGGCCCCCCCCCCAAAAAAGTCTTATGCTCATCCAGGCTGTATTTATTTGATAAAAAATACAGTTTAAAAAAAAAAAATGAGTATTTAGAAAAAAGTCATTTAGAATGACTTTTTGTCTTAATATATTTTAAAATGTTATTTATTCCTGTAAATGCAAAACTGAATTTTCAGCAGCCATTACTCCAGCCTTCAGTGTCATGATCCTTAGAAATATAATGTTTTTTTTTTTTTCAGGGTTCTTTGATGAATAGTTCAAAACTATTTAAAACTTTTTTTTTTTCAATAAATGTGAATGCAAATGCGAATGTGGTGCGTATTTTTTCCGCCCTCATGTTAACGGATTAATAAAGTGTGCACACTGCACACGGTTGCTGTCCGGCAGTGCGTTCCAGGAGCGGTGCATCTGCAGCAGTGCAGAGATCATTTCCGCACAAAGTCTATTGCTGCGCTGCAAGCGCTGAATTAAAGCAACAGCGCATTGTTTGCAGTAAATATGAACATGGATTGCCACGAAAATGTAGTAATTACACCATAAATGCATATTATTAAAGTCTACTGTGTTTCACAGTCAACACATATGGCTTTTTGGCTAGGTTTAAAGGAAAAGAGCACTTTTAGATAAACAAGGCAATAATAGATGGCACTCGTGGAGGTAGGAAAACAAAGTTCTTTATGAACCGCAGGATTGCTTGTAATAAAGATTTCATTTTTTCAAAACATTTTCAGTTACAGTGTTTGGATTAGAAATCAAAATAATGGATAAATGTTGTGTTTGTGGTAAACAGCCACGGATCAGTAGAGGACTCCTGTGTGAAAGCTGCTTCCCCTCTCACAAGAGTCACCTAAGAGGGGAATTCCCCCCATTTTCAAAAATGAAATTCAGGCCCTGAATAAATGTCTAAAAATCCTGATTGGAGTATCACTATAAATAGTTATAAATGATAAAAAGAAGGCTTTATAAAGATCTACCATTCAGGGCTTTTTCCCCAAATAAAAAAAATATATAAAAAAAGTCTTCTCTTTTAATGCTCATCCAGGCTGCATTTATTTGATCGGTATCAGCAGATACTGCTTTCTGTGATCGGCCTCAAAAATCCTGATCGAAGTACCCCTATTATGTGGTGACACCCACTGACCCATCTTACCCCGCTCTCCCCTACTTGAGACATGTTTCAAATGTAAGACTGTTTTCTCTCCCTCATGGGTGAGAAAGTTGAAGTGTGACATTAAATTACTGCACAAGCGACTCTTCAGCCTGAAGTGCATTTGCGCTCTGCCGTTTTTCTGCAACTTATCACATGCTATCACCATCTCCATCTGAAGCGGTAGCAGGATTTCTTTTTACCCTGAGGACCTGTTTGGCATTCAAGGCAAAGGCAGACTAATTAAACGTGACTGCCTTTTTATTGTGTGAGCGGCAGCGTTGGCGCCACGGGGGGGGGGCTGAGGGGGCCCGGCCACCTCGGCTCGGTCACTGTGCCCCCTCACCTCTGGTGCCGTCTGTGCGCACTGGCGCCGACCCTGGTGAGCGGGCATATCGTATCACACTGTTTGAATGATCTAGTCTTTTGCATATTTCTGCTTGCTCCCGTCCACTCGTGTAGCAGTTTTTGTTAGAGTAAAGACTCTGAAGATGAAAGCCATTCAGATTCAAGAGCATGTGTTGTGTTCTTAATTAGGGGTGCACCGAATATTCGGCAACCGAAATTATTCGGCCGAAAATAGCCAAAAAATCTCTTTCGGTGTTCGGCCGAATAAGCAAAAAGGCCGAATAATATCTGACAGCGCTGCACGAGCTCGCGGCGCCAGAGTTCAAAGTCCAAAGTGCGAGGAAAATCTGCGCTAAAACTGTGTTACTCGTCAGTTGCTCAGTAACATTTTTGTGAATTTTTTTAAAGACATGTGACAATGTGATACGTGCGACAAATATCTTCCCAAATTTGTAATGAGAATCATTTATAAATCTGCATGCTGTTGTCAACAAAAAGAAGCACTGAGATCTTCCTGCTGGTTTCTGCCAAAATAAAAGCAGAGAAAAAGCAACAACTCCATCGACGTTCATAAATTATAGTATTGTAATTTTATTGTCGTTATGTAAAATAAAATAAAGTAAGACAATAATAATGATAATAATAATTACCCTACAACAGCTCTGTTAATACATTTATTATAACATTCACACATAGTGTTCAAATTGGGATCTGTAATATATGCTAATGTTTTAAAAGAAGTATCTTCTGCTCAGCAAGGCTGCCTTTATTTGTATAGTAAAAAATACATGCCTGATTCAAGTCTCAAAAATGGCCAAAAAATATTATTTTACTAACTTATTAATTTTAAGCTAAATTGTGCTTTGTTGGTAAAATGTCTGCTAGAATGTTAAAAAATGTTCAGTGTTAAGTAAATATTTTTTAATTGTTGTTTTGTAATTTATTTTTTATTTGAAGAGCAGGACAAAACCGTAAAAAGCACATTTTGGCAATTTTATTAATGCAATTGTGAAAAAAATGGCAAAATAGGCCTACATAGGGGGAAAATGTGAAAAACCGTGTTCGGTATTCGGTATTCGGCCTTCGGTCCAGTGTTTCATTTTGTTCGGCTTAGGCCTAAAATTTTCATTTCGGTGCATCCCTATTCTTAATGTGTTTTTTTACTTGTTGTCATGATAGTGACTGGTAGGATTTACCCAGCTAACAGACCAGTTTCAGTTAGTCGCTGTGCCCTGTTTATGATGAATTGTTTGGGAATAAAACAATGTATAAATGTTGTATATTGTTATATATCATTTTTATATAAATTATTTTATTCTCATTATTTTTTACTGTTTTTTTTGTAACTTTTTAACTAAATGTAGGGTAGAGTGGAGGAAAATGCCCCCTTGGGGTAAAACGCCCCCTACTGTTTTCCCCAAAATAACCACTGGATATAGTAAAGATAAATTTGTTGTAAGTATGGACTATGTTGACAAGAGTGATGTAGAAGTATTCACCATGAAGCTTACACTGGTGATGTACCTGAGAGAAAATGAATTTCACAGTAAAGTGATCTAATTTTCAGCAGTAAGAAAATAAGTGTTTTAAAGCTTTTTGTTTTGTAGAACATCACAGTTATATATGATATGAGAATAGTAAGGCCTGTAGATTGGGAGTGTGTGTTATTTAAAGTTTTTTTTTTTCTAGGTTTGATTGTGTTTATGGGATGCAGTCTAACATGTGTTAATGCTTTGTTTTTTAAAAAACACATTATTTTGCACATAATTTACCTTTATTCTACACCACTCTGTCCCTTCTCCCATAAACGCGCTGATCATTTCCTGCTTTTATGAAGCCCCTCCCTCAGAAATACGTGATGGGCTCAGATTGGTTAGCTGGCCCAGTGTGTTGTGATTCGCTAAACCACCTCTAGTGCGCGTCTGAAGGTCACGCCCCTCACCTCAGCAGCATGTGCTCCGTTGTAGTCCCTACCAGCCGTTTTTGTAGGCATTAAACTGCCAGAATTTTAAAAGACGATATCTCCGTTTGCATTGAACTTTCAGCGCCGCAACTTTGCAGATATTGTTTATGTTCAAACAGCAACATTACACACTAACTAACGTTAAAAAAGTGAAATCGCAATCAACCACACCTTTAAGAAAAATATAATTATATTTTCAGAATGACAATTTTTTTTGTTTTTGTTTTCAAACCTACTCTGTCCCAATGGTGGACTAGATTTGTACTCCTTGGTACAAATATAATTTTTGTAAAAAAATGTTTTGTTGTTGATGATGTACCTATTGCGGGTTGTTATTAATCAATGGATCTTTACAGCGATTGGTCATGAATTCATGAATCTGTTTTTAAATGGGGTGTACTTTGTGATGTCATGTTAAAAAAAATCCTGATGAAGGTCATGCGACCGAAACATAGTCAATAAAAATTTTGATATTTTTTGCATAGATTTTTAGTTTTTTGACCTGGTTGGTCTTTGCCTCCAACGCACCTATCTATTGCCGTCAGGTGTGCGGAGTTTAATTGTTAATTGTTAAAAATGTAATAACATGAAAACTTTTGTAAGTTCTTTGTCTGAACTGAAGCGCTGTGTCGTCTCCTCTTGAATTGCATCCAGGAGGGCTGAATTACAGTCTTATGCTACAGCGCCACACTGGTCAAACCGCATTACTGCAGGCTCTTACATTAGGTCATATGAAATTGAACGACTACTCAACAACAAAAATACTTCTTGACAATTTTTTATTGTTGACGTTGTTGATAATGTTGACTAATAATTTCAGCGCTAATGTAAACGGCCAAATACATGTCAGGGCTCGAAATTAACTTTTTTACTTGGTAGCTGTAACTTTAGGTGGTTCACAAAATAAATCTGTAAGTGTTTCTTTTTTTATTTTCTCTCTTCATCAGCCCTTTACATTCCCCGCGGTAGTTAGCTCCCTGTCACCTGACAGCGGAAAGCAGTGACTGGGTGATTGACAGCTAATATTAACCAATCTAAAATCTGCATTAAAGTTAAGAATGTAAAGATGAAGTTTAATTGGTTATGTAGCCTAACGTTTCATAGAACGACAGACAGGTCACCGTATCAACACTCAGAAGGCACATACTCTGAACGTTTTTAGAGAAATTAAAACAGGTCGAACGACAACAATTATATGCACTCGCACAAATGCTCCCAAATATATTTTGAGGTCACACAGATTACATTTCGGGAGCATATGCGACCAAAATGGTCGCAATTTCGAGCCTTGCATGTAAAATTATGTCAAAATATCCGTCTTGGTAATATCTTTATATATATCTTTATAACATCTTTATATTAAACAAAGACTGTATATAGGCTATTAAGTGAATGTAAACAGTTGAGACAAACTCATGTGTAATAGTATATTAGATCTGTGCACGAGGTCTTAAAGAGACAGCAGCTCCAAATAAAACTGCAGCTGTCTGTGTCATTAAATGTTTATTTATACAGTGAAGTATATCTACTGTTACTTTACAGTAGTGGTCGACCAATATTGTTTTTTTGACAGCCGATGCCGATATCTTGGAAAGCAGGGTGGCAGATGGCCGATATAAAGCCGATATAATTTTATTTATTTTATTTAATTTTAAAGAAATTTGAAATCATTTGGAAATGAGTAACACTAATTTTACATATAGCACACCATGAAAATGACATGAATATGACAGTGGGCAAAAGCATGAAGCGCAGCATAATTTGAAATCACGAGTTTAAAGTTTATTGATCGCGCGTCTCAATGAAGCTGAACCCTCCTCCTGTCTATATTCAATTCGCACGGACCGACCGTCATGCAGAGTACACGCGATCGTGCAGGATACAAATGCACACTTCATAAGATCTCATAGCTGGATTCGACTAAGTTTGCAAGGTTTTTGAAATTGGATGTTCATTAGTCATTCAAAGATTTGTTTAAATTATATAAATGCGTATTTGCTGAATGCTGACGGCAAACGAGAAAGTATAATGTTTGCCTTTCTATTACTAACGATATATAAACAACCGTTATAATACTTTTTTGTATACATTTTAATTCCTTTGTTTAAAGATTCCATCTGATTATTAGACAGACTTCTGCCCGTGGATAGAACTGTTAGTGACGACAGCGAACAAGAGGGATAATGTGAGCACTGTGTGTTCAGGCGCTGCCGTTCTCAGCGCCGTCAAAATAAAAGTCCGGCGCGCCGTCAAAATAAAAGTCGCACGAACGCATCGGCCAAACAGAAAAACTTATCGGCCGATATTTGAAAAATGCCAAATATCGGCCGATATATCGGCCTTGGCGATATATC
>NW_015557064.1:782646-783180 GCF_001515605.1 Sinocyclocheilus anshuiensis | reverse complement strand
GTTATTAATAATATAAAAGCAATCGTTATAATACTTTTTGTATACCTTTTTATTCATTTGTTCAACAGTTCTATCTGATTATTAGACAGACTTCTATCTGTATTAGGCAGAACTGTTAAACGACGACAGCAAACAATGAAGAGGGAGAATGTGAGCACTGTGTGCTCTGGCGCTGTCATTCTCAGCACCGTCAAAATAAAAGTCCCGCCTTGAACACATCGGCCAAGCAGAAAAACTTATCGGCCGATGCCGATATTTGAAAAATGCCAAATATCGGCCGATATATCGGCCTTGGAGATATATCGGTCGACCACTACTTTACGGTTTAATAGATTAGTCAATTTCTGTAGTATTTATGTACCTGCTGTCAAATCGATTAATCATATTTGTGCAATTTGCTTGTCATTTATTTATTTGCTCTTATTTTATTACTGTTATTACAGTGCTCACAGCAATGTCACGACCAGTGGTGGAAAGAGTACTGAAAAAATATACTCAAGTAAAAGTACCATTACCTTCCAAAAAATGTAGTGC
>NW_015557064.1:779450-782492 GCF_001515605.1 Sinocyclocheilus anshuiensis | reverse complement strand
AAAGTACTCATGAGTATTGAGTAGTGAGTACTGAGCTGTGGATTCTACCCCCTCATAATAAACGCTGTACACCGCAATTTATACATTTTAAAAACGTTGTACATTCTGTAATTCACATTATCTTGTTTGTCATAAAGATTGAAGAGTATCTATCATCCAGCAGTTTTAACTGAGTTGCATAACGTGAGTATTTGTAATTCGTTACTTCACACCCCTGGTCACGACAGATTCAGAAGCACTGTGGGAACTTTGGAGTGGTCAACTCCAACATCAACTCCCTGGCATAGGGATAAGAGAAATCAGTTAGGGAATTTTGGAAGTAGGGCTGCAAGTTAATCAACAGGCTCAATAATAAAAATCATTTCGTTTTTTTTAATGATTTTGGCCTTAAAGTACAAGTTTATTGTACGTGACAAGACATTTACATTACATTTAGTCATTTTGCAGACGCTTTTATCCAAAGCGACTTACAATTTGGGGATACATAAAGCGAGTGTATATGGAGAAGAGGAGGGGTCCAAGAACTGATCCCTGAGGAACCCCAGTGACAAGTTGATGTGCTTTGGATACCTCCCCTCCCCAAGCCACCCTGAAAGACCTACCAGTGAGATAGGATTCAAACCAGCGAAGAGGAATCCCTGTGATGCCCAGTGAAAAGAGGGCAGACAGGAGGATCTGATGATTGACAGTGTCAAAAGCAGCAGATAGATCCAGCAGAATAAGAACTGATGATTTGGAATCAGCTTTTGCAATCCGCAAGGCTTCCGTGACTGACAGTAGCGCAGCAAGACATGCATTCACTGCCAAACACTGGTAAAGAAAGCTACTTACATATAGAGCAAAATCTGCATAATGAGCAAAGATCTCAGTGTGTTTTGCTTAAATAGATTGTGAGCACCATATAAACACTTGTCATTTTTGCCGATCTATTAAACTCATGAGAAAATAAATGCATTGAGATTCATAAGCTACAAGAATGTCAAAGAAGAACTTGTATTTTCTTTAAAGGATAAGGTAGACTATCTACAAAGTCTGGAGTTTCACGCAGACCTCCAGTTCCTCTCACACCTCAGAGACCTGGACAGTGGACAAACACAGTGGAGGGCTCAAGGCTACACAATTGTCTCATTGAATGTCCTTAGCTCTGATTGCACTCGAGTGTGACTTCTCACAGTTTGTTCTGCACAGGTTTTGCCCTCAAACCGTCAGCTGTGCCTGTTAGTCAGTCCAAAGCTGGATGCACACTGCATGATTTTTGATGAAATTAGGTGAGATTTCTTTCATCGTAGGGCGAAATCTGCTGTCTTTGAACGATTAGGGTGGCATCATATAACCAAATATAATGCAATGTTTGTCAATATAATGTTTTATTACACTATCGATTTTGCCTGTGGATTTCGATTACAGTACGTATTTTTCAAAGGCGGTTTTCTTAAAATGAGTTTTTTTCCTCATGTACTAAGCCAGGAATCTCCACTTCAGTAGTATTCACCAAACTTTCCCGTTTATATTCTGAAGTTTTTTTTTCAGAGGGGTTTGTTCATGTATCATTCGCCTTATTTGTACAACACTGTATTCCTAAAAACATGGTAATTTTTTTTTTCTCATGGCTGTTGACAGTATTTTTGATTTAAGTGATGAAAAGAAATATTCAAAATCCCCACTGTAAAAACCTTTAACTAATATGTAAACACAAAGCAAGAATTTTGAACCTGGCTTTATCTAATGTTTAGATTTCCGTTCTGGACATGTATGCAAACTAGATTTATCATAGCTGTTGTTTGACATGGCCTGCTATTTTGCGCACAATATAGAGTTATGTTCGTGAAAAACGACCCACCTGCCCTTACTAGCAAACTAAGTGTTGGAAAAGAATCTAATCTGATCATGAGGGGTTTGTTTTAACTTTAAGGCTCTTTTCTCATTAAAAATCTCCCCATGTTCCACTGAAACTATTAAACTAAAACTGTTGCATAAAAAAATTTTTTACAATTCATTCCAAGTACCTGGGGCCTCATGTATAAACACTGTGTATGCACAAAATGGGCATAGAAATGTGCGTACGCTGTTTTCCACGCACATATCTGGATTTATAAAAAATAAACTAGGCGTAAATATGTGCGCACCATACGGACACTCTAGACCATGCGTACACACTCTTTTACTGGAGTGAGCGAAATAACGAAGCAAACAAAATGATTTTAAACTGTTTTACATTTGACACACATTTAGATTAAATATGACACTCTCAATAATGAAGTTAAGCACTGAAATTCCAGAAATTACAACATTTTTATATGAATTTAAACAGAAATATTTGCAGGGGGTGTGCTGCTTTTGAACAATTTTCCTGTGGTATGCTGTGTTTCAATGTTTTAATCACCGCGAGGATTGCTTGGCATTTGACAATTCTGCTTTAAATTGTGTTCTAAATAGCAAAACTCATGTTCTGAGAACATACTTTTGCACGAATAATAATGATCATTGATGCGAACTTGATTCGTCTGATGGCTTTGGAACATAGATGGTAACGACAGACATAAGGATGGACTCGTTGATCAAACAGTCCATTGGCTGGTTTGAACAGATCCGATGACCTCTGTTCACAGGTGTCGCGCACAGACAGTAGCCTAATGATAACCCCTTTCGTGCTCTTCCCAATATTGTGACAAACACCATATTTAAAAGATACAGTTTGAAGGAAACCGTAAGATATGCACGTTTTATTTTCTAAATGTTTTGTTATTGACGCGGTGAGTCAGACAGTTATTTACGCTGCAAAAAAAATAAGGTCTATCTCTTTCAATTAAAATATAGGCTATAAACATTCTAAAATATATGTTTACCTTATAGGCAAAATTGCATAAATTCGAATAGCAATGTGATGTCTCAAAACGCATTTATAGTCCGTATCTCATATTTTCCTAACTAGGGGTGCTTCGATCAGGATTTTTGAGGCCGATCACCGATCGCCGATCACAGAAAACAGTATCTGCTGATACTGATCACCAATACCGATCTTTTTAAAGCCTTCTTTTTATC
>NW_015557064.1:777988-778574 GCF_001515605.1 Sinocyclocheilus anshuiensis | reverse complement strand
AACTTTCTCCCATCTCCCGACTGCATCTCTGGAGCTCAGCCACAGTGATCTTTGGGTTCTTCTTTACCTCTCTCACCAAGGCTCTTCTCCCCCGATAGCTCAGTTTGGCCGGATGGCCAGCTCTAGGAAGGGTTCTGGTCGTCCCAAACTTAAGGATTATAAGGATTATGGAGGCCACTGTGCTCTTAGGAATCTTAAGTGCAGCAGAAATTTTTCTGTCAGATCTGTGAGATCTGTACCTTCCCACAATTCTGCCTCTGAGCTCTTCAGGCAGTTCCTTTGACCTCATGATTCTCATTTGCTCTGACATGCACTGTGAGCTGTAAGGTCTTATATAGACAGGTGTGTGGCTTTCCTAATCAAGTCCAATCAGTACAGAAGCAATCAATTGTACTATTAAAACAACTAAAAACAGGTCCAAAACTAAAAGCTAAAATGTTATAAATACTACCTATACACATTTTAAAAATAAAAATAAAAAATAAAAATTACAAATGCATACAACGAAATTTCAAAACTTAACATTTAAAAGAAAAACAAAAGCTAAAAACAAAAACAATTCAAAATATTAAAGAACAAAAGGTAT
>NW_015557064.1:777653-777968 GCF_001515605.1 Sinocyclocheilus anshuiensis | reverse complement strand
CTCGCTAAGCGTTTTCCTCCTGTAGAAAAACATAAACACTTAACATGGCGTAATGTATTAAGATACATTAAGTGCAATTAAAAGATCAAATTCGATATATAGTTATTATTTAATGTACTACAAGGCAAGCAGATGGCCATAACACAATGCGCAAACTTTCACTTGTCCTCCCATACAGCAAAACGCTTAATGTGGCATAATAACAGATGATAAAGACAATACAGTAGTCTATATGTCTTGTTGTTGACTCAAAGTATATACAGAACAGCAGTTATGAACGTGCATTTTGAAATGCATTAAGTGATTTTAAAAGGA
>NW_015557064.1:772865-776722 GCF_001515605.1 Sinocyclocheilus anshuiensis | reverse complement strand
TTCATTTTTGAAAATGGGGGGAATTCCCCTCTTAGGTGTCTCTTGTGAGAGGGGAAGCAGCTTTCACACAGGATTCCGCTACTGATCCGTGGCTGTTTACCACAAACACAACATTTATCCATTATTTTGATTTCAAATCCAAACATTGTCACTGAAAATGCTTTTTCAGAATTGCAATTCTTTTTTTACACAGTACAGTAATACTGTGCAGCGTGCAGCTCACTTATAGACCGACGCGATGTGGTGATTTGAAGACATTTGCGTATTTTGAGAGGGCGCGCACACGGTGATTCACTCACGCTGTTTGTGAAATTACGTCTCACACAAGGTTTTCAAATTACTTTATAAGTTATTTTAATGAAGAAATATGAAGGTGAGTACCTCACCTTCAGCATTATAATTATTTTACCCGCGCCGGACAGAGACTGAGACGGTGCCACTGCATGTCGTGCCAAACCTCTCACGGCAGCGTCATCAGCTTGAGATCGTTTTTTTTTTTGAGATCGGCCTTTTTAGAGACCGCCGATCAATCATCCCAAAGTGATTATCGGCCGATAGTGATCGGTAGCAGATCAATCGGAGCACCCCTATTCCTAACGTATTGTACCTTTAACTGCGTTAAACATGGTGTCAAGTGGATGGAATATGCATGGAAATGATATGCAGATGACGTTATGCATATTATAACTAGGCATGGTAAGCTCCATATATGACTATTTCGGGGAGGAGACGGGATGGAGATTCATGTACGCACAATCTTCCGCTGACTGGGTATTACAAAGGGAATTTTGCGCAGCTTTATAAATCTGAAAACTTTTATACGTATGCAAAATCTAGCTTTTGTGCGTACGCACACATTTAGGATGAAATCTACTTAAAGTTTTATACATGAGGCCCCTGGAGTTTACAACAACATTGTGTCAATGTTTATATCATTATCTTTAATTTATGGTTAAGCAATACCTGGCCTGCTTCCTCATGATAACCATAACCTGGTTAGAGTCTCAAAATGTAGACTTTTTATATAAAATATTCCATATAATATTTCTTTCTTTCTTTATTTGTTGTTTTTAATCTGTTTATTTATTAAATATTGTATTGAAAATGTAATTCCATGATGTTATTGAGTCAGACTTTCCAGTGTCTTCAGTGAATTCCCCAGACACGCTCTCATTTGGTCTTCATTTATGCCTTGTGTAACCATGTTTTGGTTGTTTAATCATATCCAGAGCTGTATCATATTCCAGAACGTGAAATTGGTGCTGGGCTTTCATTGAAATTAAGCCATTTGGTTTAGAAATTATAATAAACTACTGCTTTATTTTTTATTTTACAGGCTGAAGAACTTCAGCCTTCTGGTACAATATGTTATGTTAAAACACTGAGATCACTGGCTTCGAAGCAAGTGTTAACTGACTCAAGGACTGGAGAAAAGCCTGTAAATTTACTCACACACAAAGTACCATGGCAGCTTGTGTTTGCTTAAAACTCCCGACATGTCCTTCAGCGTCTTGTCATTCCAGCCAAAAGGAGAATAGCTCAGCGAGTTGAAATTTAAAATAGTTTTTTTTTTTCTTTTAGACAAATGGAAAGTGTCCGGTTATTGTATCCTTGTAAACTATGGATCTGTTCACACAGAACACATTCTTTTATCTGTCTGCCCTGTTTTTCTTTGTAAACTTGCAACTAGAACAGGCGTCTTTGAATGTTTTGACTCGTTTTGTGCCATTAGTGCTACAATTTTCAGACACATTGTCAGGTGAAAAACAGATTAACTTTTAACCACACAACACGGTATTTTTGGTTTACGCAATACCGCATCCTGTGGAAAATGAACCTTATGTTATTGTGTGTTTTAGCACAACTGGAGTACTTTTTCATTGACCAATCAACATCCAGGACCAGAATGATTTGTTTTATAATTTAGATTTTAAGCTTTTAGTATATTCTTAAACATTATCCAGTAGACCGAGAGTATGCAGTCTAGTGTGTCCTCTCTTAATGTCCCTTTCTCTCCTGCTCTCCTGGTCTTGTATTTCCTCAGCTTGCAGTTAAAGATGAGTGGGCAGGCTTGAGTGACAGTGAGGTTGGCTGTTAATGCTCCTGCAACATTCAGCCGATTCCGGCACCTCGCTCGGACTTTTTATTGGGAAATTGGAAACAGTGGGTAGTCTGGTGGAATAACGCTGTGTAGATGCTTTCATGGAGAATGTCTTTAGTCCAGGCCTTGGTAACCATGGTTACAGCCTCCTCTGCTTGCAGAAGACCCTGAGGAGTCATGGCTGTTTGATTCACCATTAGAAGAGACTGAATTACTGAAACGTAAATGTAATAAATATCTGATTGGATTTCATTACATTTACGCGCACTGGACGTGGCTTTCAATAATCTCTAGTGTTTTGCTCAGTTTAGGGCATTAGAGAGACAGAAAGGTAATAAGATTTGCCATTGTTAGGGCTGATCACAACTGATTGATCGTATTGTGATTATTCGTGATAACTGCGCTTTAATGCACACTTTAAATCACATATTGATGTTCTAATAAGTTATTTTAAGCAAATTCCATTACTGTGGGATCTTCAAATAAAAATGCCTCACACTAAAATGCATTGTTTGTGAATGTAGGGTGATCAGGTGAAATCTCTGACATTTACCTACCCTCCACTTGTTCCGATGATGACAGAATTTTCACTTTTGGGTGAACTATACCTTTTTACAGCAAATATTTTTGGTCATTGCTGGTCAGCCCTTGTGAAAGTGTGTTTAGATGATGTGTCAAAGTTGGGTCAGTTGGGCTTCCAAAAACAGTGCATGTAGAAAGGGGGCTAAAGCGAGCCCAAAAGAGAAATACGGTGGGTATAGAAAAGAATCACCCCTTTAAAATCACATTTTGTTGCTTTGCAGCCCGAAATAATGATGGACACAGTATTTGTTTTATCCATCTGTATTTAGTCAGTGCCACTTACAACATGCAAGTGAAAGAAATAACACAACATGTCAGAAAAAATATTTAAAAAAAACAGAATCACTGAGTAGGAAAAGGATCACCCCCTTGTGTCAGTATTAGTTTTTGTTTTATCCAGCTGTATTTACTCAGTGCAACTTATAACATCCAAGTAAAAAATGTAACACCAACATGTCAGAAAAAAATAAAATAAATAAATAAATAAAAAAACAGAATCAGTGAGTTGGAAAAAGAATCACCCCCTTGTGTCAGTTTTTTGTTGAAGCACCTTTTGCTTTAATTACAGCCTTCAGTCTGTTGGGATTTGTCTCTATACTAACTTTGTACATCTAGGCTTTGCAATATTTGCCCACTCTTCTTTGCTGAACAGCTCAAGTTTAGTTAAATTTGATGGTGACCATTTGTGGATTGCAGTCTTCAAGTCATTCCACAGATTTTCAGTGGGGTTTAAGTCTGGGCTCGGACTAGGCCATGCAAGGACATTCACCTTTTTCTCCTTAAAATCACTGTGTGGTCAGTTCTTCTGTGTGCTTTGGGTCATTGTCATGTTGGAAGGTAAACCTTCTTCAGTGCTCTAGTCCCTGCTGCAGAGAAACACTCCCATAATGGTCTCATCTGCTAAAGAATCTTCAAGGTGCATTTTGGCAAAGCTCAGTCGTGACTGCATGTGGCCTTTCTTGAGAAAGGGCTTTTTTCTCGCACCCCTCCCATACAAGCCACATTTGTGAAGAATTTGTGATATTGTTGTCACATGCACACGATGACCACTCTTTGTCATAAATTCCTGCAACTGCTTCAGAGTAGCTGTAGGCCTCTTAGCCTCTCTGACCAGTTTCCTCCTGCTCTTTCATCCAGTTTGGAGCGACGTCCTGATCCAGGGAGGGTCTGTGTT
>NW_015557064.1:770717-771480 GCF_001515605.1 Sinocyclocheilus anshuiensis | reverse complement strand
CCCATAGTTGCCATAGTTGATTGTTTGCTTCAGTTGCACTACCAAGAAATGAAATGCTCCAGCATGCTGAAATGACCACAATGACCACAGCTGATCACAGTTGAAAGTCAAATGGCTTTGTGTGCCATTGAAAAGGTGCTTAGCTACACCTGATTGAGTTTACAAGTAATTTTTAGGAGGGGGGGTGATCCTTTTTCCAACTCAGTGATTTTATTATTTTTTTCTCTGATTTGTTGCTGTTATATCTTTCACTTGAATGTCATAAGTTGCACTGAGTAAATACATGAAAATAGAAAATAGCATATTTTCTTAGCGATAGATGCTATTTACACTAAGTGCAAATAGTGATGGATACACTAAGTGATATCGCCCATTATGTTTACTTCAAACATGAATGTCACCATGTTTTTTTACATTCCACTTGAACCAGTGTCTTTTGCAGCTTCTCGTACATGTGGTGTAGTCATGAGGTGCTCGTTCAAATTAAAAAATGCTTCTACAAAAAAGTTTCATCTGAAGATATGGCCTTGTTTAGGGATCTGTGCCTTTGTGCATACGGACATATGCTAAGTAGTGATTGTGTTTTTCAGCAATAGTGTGCACCCTTATTTTACAGAGAAAAGAAGGTCCGGGAAAAATCTGTACATGGAAAAATCTCAATAAAAGTGCATTTTTCTTTTTTTTTTGTACTTGTTACTTTGCACTTTTTATTAGAAAATGTTTATTTACTATTTATTCAGGTTTTTTAAGGTATCTAATATTT
>NW_015557064.1:745777-770612 GCF_001515605.1 Sinocyclocheilus anshuiensis | reverse complement strand
CAATTACAAGGTTAACGGGTGTTTTTGGAGTAAGATCAATTTCTCTTTCATGAGATTACTTCCTCTTTTTGGCCAGGTTTCGTTTCTCCGTGTCGTGTTTTTAGGGGCGTGATATTCAAATGACGATTGTTTTCTGTCGCCACATTTATCAACGTGCGATCATTCGTAGGATGAGATTGGCGGCATACGAATGTTTCATGAATCACGCGTGAACTCTGTCGTAAGTTGATTTGTGCGCACGGATCTGCGCTCGTTTCTACGTTAGATTGATAAATGAGGCCCATTGAGTGTAAATTATCATTTTAATTAAAATGATTAAATGGATGGATTATTTAATTAAAATTATTAAATGTATTGGGACACTAAAGCCCTCCCTACATCCTACCCGATACTTAATACAACTTTTCGATTATTTCCTTCATTTGTATGGAAAATAAATGCCTTTCCGATGTGATATGAGATTTGAAAAGGGAGAAAAAAAAGTTTGGCAAAAGGTGGATTCGAACCCGGGTCGATCGCGTCAAAAAGACTACGAAACACACTTTACCATCTACACCACTGAAGCTGACGATTGTCTGCCATCTTTTATATTGTTGACCATCCCTATCACACGTTTGTGGGTGGAGCTAGTGTAAATAGCCTCTGCCACAACAAGGCGGGCTATTTGCACTTAGTGTAAATAGACACTCCGTTTTTTTTTGTTTTTGTTTTTTTTGACATGTTGGTTTTATCTTTCACTTGGATGTTATAAGTTGCACTGAGTAAATACAAAAAATTGTGTCCATCTTCATTTCAGGCTGCAAAGCAACAAAATGTGATTATTTTAAAGGGGGGTCATTCTTTTCTATACTCACTGTATTTGTAAATTCATTCATATATTATTCCTGTAATTCTATCCCTGTGCAATGTTTTCACAAAACCTCAAAATAAACAAACATTTTATGGTATGATTCCAAGTTCTATGTAAATGAATGAATTCCGAAGGTACATTACCATTGAAAATTTCATTGTCAGCCCAAGTCATTGATTAGAAAGAACAAAAATAAACACTTCTAAGAATTGGAGTATGGAGAAATGTAGGAAATGAAGCATTTGCAAAACCAGGATTATGCTTCCTCCAGAAGATATAGCAGTAGCAAATTTTTTTTTCAAACTATTGCCTGTTTCAGTTGCATAACACATGCTATTTATGTTTCTTTTTACGTTTTTGCTATTTGTCTGTGTTTGATGTATCAATAATTATTTAATTGCTAGAAGATATATAATTTTCTGCTAAAATTAAAGGGTAATTTGTAGTGAATTAAAGATCTCTGTAAATGGGACAGGATTTGATATGAGAAGTGATTCTATGTGAATTAGTATGTTTCATACTTGATTATTGCTAAAAAAGTTAGCTAATGATTTTTTGCTAAACGAGATACTTTTTTTTTTTTTTATCATTGCTGTTTGCAACAAATATGTCCTTGTTTCCAACAGCCTGTGGTACTTTTTCCTCTGAGTTGCTTTTCATTGTAAATCTTGATCTTTTCGCACAGTTCTCATGTGTTTGCTGGCGGCAATAGTTCAGTTATTGGTTGCAGTCCATTATGGCAAAATGTGACTGTGTCTGACTGCAGGGTTTTGTGGAGGATATAGCCAGCAATTACATTTGAATGATTCTGAACTACTTCAGTAGTGACTATAATAACAGTTTGGCCATAACACCATTGGTGCATCACCTTCACCCACAGTCAGCTAAAGGTAAAGGCCTATCATCATCTTCAACATGTCATCAAATTTTTCATTTAGTGTGTGTGTATCTTATCCCACTTTCCTTTATGTGTTTGACACAAGTGATTTATTTTGTCCACAGAACAGGCTTCTAGATGATTGTTGCTCTTATTTTGTTTGTCTTCTTGAGGTTTCTGTTTCCATGAGAGATAGATTCCTTGTGTTTTTGTTCTATTTAAATGCTAGTTAAGAAAATGCCTTTGCATGCATGCATCTGTTTTGTGTTGGCTAAATGTATGAAAGCACTTCGTTTTAAAGCATGCCCATTTTTACAGCCTTATAATAGAGAGGCGCTGCTGTCAGTGGCTTTCCACTGAGCTCTGCCCAATGCTGATGCATCAGAAACAAATTCAGGCTGACAGTCACTGGCAGCTTGATTGTAGCATGTTTCTGTAATTCAAGTGTAGCAGAACAGAAGTGTTCGTTTCTCTAATAGAAAAGATCATGTTGGCATACATTGGCATACATAAGTTCTTGTGCTTATTTGGTTGTTTTGGATTAGGGATGGGTCGTGATGGTCTATTAGTTCTCCAATAACCAACTTGTATGTACGTTTTTGTTTTTTGTTAGTGGTGACGCTTTGATTAGCATTTGTGTTTTCCTTTAGCTTCTAGTGTACAACTACTAAATCATATTCAATGCAACAGTGTAACTTTATTAATTAATTAATTTTTTAGCTGCATGTTTGCTTGGATTGCAGAGATGCCCTTCAGAGAGAACCTAAACCAACGCTATAAATGAGCAGGATGTTGCCATTTAGCAGTTTCTTTTCATCCAAAGCAATTTACACAGTAGACCTCTTGCTGAGGCGCCCCCCACCCCTCAGGAACCTGAAGTTAACAGCTTTGTTCAATGGCACAACTGTGATATGTGACAATAACTATGATCCAGTGCCAGTCGACAGAACTGTAACTAATTTGAAATGTATATAATTTATTGTGCATTCTATTATTGTAAATACTGTAAAAAAAAAAAAAAAAAAAGTTCTTGGTAAAATACTGGCAGCAGAGACGCCAGTAATCTACTGTAATTCTATGGTATGAATACTGTGAAATTGCTTTACAGTGTATTACCGTAAAAACGAAATCCAGTATTTTCCAATAAAATACTGGCAGCAGAGACGCCAGCAATATACTTTAATTCTACGGTATTAATACTGTGACATTAATTTACAGCCATTTATTGTAAAAAAATACATACAGTACATTTCTGTGATTTATTTCAATTTACTATACGCTCTTAAAAAAGGAAAAAAGGTCAAAAAGGAACCCTAAAATAGGTTGGAAATTAAAAGTTTTAAAAGAGCGCGCTCCTCGCTGCAGTCAGTTTCAAAGTTCCCTCTCCTCTCTGCTTTGATTAATTTTCCACATATATTCCTGTCATGAGCGCCGCAAAGAAGGATAAGTGAAGACTTACTCGTACTCAAACTCCTGTGAAACGTTCAGCACCATTGCCTTCAAATGGACAGCCCACAATGCATTGCGAACTAATGTACAAAACCATAATACAAAAATACAGTAGATTAGTGTTGAAAATGGGCTGTAAATTAACAGCAGTTGCTTACCTTAAATTATTGCCCAGAATGCATTGTTTTCTACATTATATTACGGTTTTAATTAAAAACACAAATTGCTGCCATAATTTGGCCATTTTTACTATAATTTTTTTACAGTGCATTTTCTATATTAAAATCTATATTTTTCATTAAAGAAAACTTTTTTTCTGGCACATAAAAATTAATTTTACAAATATTTTTATTTCTATTAAATATTAAATGTGTCGTGTCGTGTTGTTGTTGTTGTTGTTTTGTATTGGGGCTAGTGGAAAAAGCACAAGTAAAATTTGTAACTCTTGACCTGACCACTTCAGCTCCCTTATTATTAAACCAGTAGTGTTTGTGTTAGCGGCTACATCTTTATTCATGGGCTTGCACTGGCATGCATGCAACTTTGAATAATTTAATGCTGTGAGTCTTGTCAAATTCTGGCTTGAGTTGGTAAAGATTCCGGAAGGACACTTCATTGTACCACTGTGGAGACGATTTTCTCTTGGAGTAAGATTTGGCGACGCTCTCCCTCTTCAGCACTTCCATTCCATTTCTGTCTTCAAACAGAGCAGCTCTGAATTTTAAGCAAACAGAGTTGTCTGGATTTCTCTGTGCAAACCCTCATCAGCACTGGCATTTTAGCTGCTTAATTGGGGTCTTGTGTTCTTGGAGACTCTGAGTGTGGAAAATTAGCATTCATTCAGCCACACTAACTTGAAAGGTCTTGGTCAAATCGACTCACAGGTTCTAAGTGGTTCTCCTGCAGTGGGATGATGGGAATGAGGCTGTGGCCATGGGCTGTGGTTGATCTCTTGGCAGGTAATTGCAGTAATTCTGTGATGCTGGGCTTGATTAGCGAGCTGTCTGTGGGTGGGAGAACAGAGGTTTTGGCTCTTCAAAGCCTCTTTGCTCTGGCCAGGTGCTCTTCATTAGTTATACCAGACCTGGGCAGCATGCTAATGGTTTTTCCTCATTCTGACATACTGTCACCAAGTAGCGAGAATGCAAGGTCATTTACCTTTGCTTAACATGTGAGCTGTAGCTCATTTATCCTGCTAATTAGGAATGGGGTCTCGATGGTTGACCAGTCATCCAACAACCAACTAGTAGATTAGTGAAATGGATTATATTATTTACTTTATTTTTCTGAAGCGAGCGGAGATTCTTTTATTAGTATACATACAGACCCATCCCCCCCGAACCAGAAACCGCTCCAATTATTTAGAGCTTGCTGAAGACCAAAGTGGAATAGAGAAGACATAAAGGTCAGTGACACATAAGAGTGTCTATGGTAAAGAAAAATCTAGTTTAAAACACGTGACAAGTTAGAATTGTTGGTTTTAAATGGTTTTGAAAAACCTTTATACCATTTTCAAGAAACATTCACATTAAATTACTTTAAAATGTCACGTGGTGTAAAAAACAAGTAAAAAGTAATAATATATTTTCTTTATACCTTGATTATGAGTGTACACACTATTCATTTTCAAAATGTTTTTAAATATATTTTTTCAAGCTAAGTTTTTTTTAATAAATACATTTAATTGATAAATTAATAAATACATTTAAAATATATACATTTTTAATATATAATATATATTAATTCATATATAGATTTTCGGAAGTCATAACACTTTACAGTCTGAACTAACCTAGGCTTTTGATAAAAAGATCAAATCTGATATAAGAGATTTATTGACCATGACACATGGGGGTCTGCATCTGTCCTCTCTCTATGATCTCATTTCCTGTTTTGTTTGTTTTTTTCTGCATGTTGCTGATTTGCATCACATGTCTTTGGGGGACAGAAGTTTTTCAAATATTAAGCAGTCATGCTGTTTGATAAAGTGTGTTTTTTTTCTTCTAATACATAGTAATAAAAGATTATGATATACTGTGAACAACAATCTCTTTCTTTATTTTTTTTCTAGAAAATTATAAATTTTTTTACTTTATACCCCCCACTTTATGTTTTTAATGTTTATTTTAGTAAAAAAAAAAAAAAGATCTGGATAAATAAATAGTGTCACATCATTGACGCAAACAAAAAAGTGTATTTTTTCATATCCCTATAAATAACTGTAAATCTAATTTCTCTTTCACATGCTTGACTGTTTCAGTTGCCTTTGTTCCGGCTATGTCTCAGCTTATAATGTGTTATTGCATATTTCAGATTGTAAGCTGGAGGAGTTGCACTGCCTTCTTAGGACTCTTTGTTTTATTGTCTTTAGGTTCGCCACACCTAGTCTAATGTTGTAAATCCAGCACAATGTAATCATTAGAGCTCCCAGACAACTTTTCAGCCAGCATGCGAAGAGTATGGGTTGGCTTCAGCAAACACGAAAACGTGACTCATGCCAATGATGCAAATTTTGGGAGCTAGAGTTTCAAATTCTGATCCAAAGATCTAGCATAAAACTGTATGCCAAATGTAAAGATTTTCAGTGAATAGCAATTTAAGGTTTGTTCTGTTCATAATACAGTGCCTATTTTATGTTTTTTATGCTTTTATGGTGCATTTTTATTTTTGGAGCTTGTAAAGCACATTTAATTAATCTAAAGAAACTTTTCCTACTATATAGAACATTTAGTGCAATGGAAAGATTCGATGGATATTAAAGGTTCTTCATGGAATCATCAATGCCAACCTTTATTTTTAAAGTGCTCCTATTATGCCATTTCGAATATTGCCTTTCATGCAGTGTGAAATGTAGCTGTAAACGATCTGCAAAGTTGTAAAGTCGAAAGTACACAATAAATAAAGTTATTGTCTCTCAAAAGAAAGAATTGACTCTGAACAGCATAAACGAGTCGTCAGTAATTCGAATCCCACTTCCATGACGGCTACATGTCACGGAGTAACACATTTGCATAATTCCCGTCTATGTTTTACGTTGGCAGGCTGTGAACAACTTAACCCCACCCTCAAACATTGTAGCTTGTTCATGTGGTTAACATCATGTTGAGAAGACACTGTGTCCTACACTGTGAAAGGAAATTTGTTTTATTTTCACTGCCGAAAGATGAGGCTGCAAAGAATCAGTGGTTAAAATTATTTTTTTTCCACTGTACCACAGCAGTACAACCCCAATCTTTTTTTTGTGTTTCCGTCATTTTACTGACGACTGCTTCTCTAATCTCGGGGAGATCAACACAGGATTCACAAAACGCTTGCTCTTGAAAGATGGCTCAATACCCAGTTTATTTGAACCAGCTGCTCCACTGAATAACAACCTGTAAGTATTATCAATAATAGATGTTTATATTTTCTATCAAGCGTTCAAAATACAGAACCATGGCAATGGGCGTATCGTTTCCGAGACACGCTGTAGACCAATCGCAACAGATTGCGCCATCTGACCAATCAGAGCAGGGTAGACTCACGGAAAGGAGAGGTTTAGAGAGAATGAATCCTAGAACTGCTTCGAACAAATTGTTTGAGAAATGTTGGAAAATTAGGTGATATTGAATGCATATTTTAAGAAAACTAAAGCGTTTTTTTGACCTTGCATGCATGTAAACCTGTTGTAGGAGACTCCCAAAACAATATTAGGAATCTTAAAAATGGCTTAATAGGGGCACTTTAAGAGTCAACCGATTCAGTAAAAACATGCAGAGAAAACCAAGCTGGGCACGGCTGAATGTAGATAATCAAAGAACTGCTTGGAGCAATTTGCTAGAATGTAGTGCATTAAATCTGTCCTTACCTGTGCTGTCAATAAGCTTCCCACCCAACAGTCAGTGGTTGAAGTAATGTGCTGATTCCCTTGCTAAATATATTACATTTTGAAATAAATGAAAGATGTCTGTTAATTGCTTCACTCTTTCTGTCTTGGCAGCACAGAGTAGACTTAACAAGATTATTTTAGGAAATGTCAAGCGATATTTGTGGTTCGAAGCAGTTTTTACCGCATTGAATATTTAGCCCTCACGTATGGGTTTGTCAAAACGTATGACGTTGTGCATTGAGCTGTGATGAAAAATGTTTTTGATTTGTTTTGACACTCAACCATGGATTGCAAGTGTGTGCCCTGCTCCTGTGGAAACTCATTTGTTCCACCCTGTAGCACATAGTAATGAAGGGATAAAATAGTCCTTTTATTTAGTGCTGAGGTGAATTGCTGCATCTACGCGTTCCTTCCTGGCAGCTGACGATGACAGCGGTCGCTTGCGCAAAATATGTTACTCACCGAGATGCCATCCTCTCCTCATTTCTGCCTAAAGTATTTTAATAAGGTTTTAATGATTGATGATGCTTCCTGTTCATGAATTTACTTTATAGCATTGACCTTGTCATCATAGCAGATTGGAGTTTAAATATGGCAACCAGTGAATTGACCAAAGAAGTATTAAGAGCTTAATGAACATCATCTTTCTGCAGTTTCGCAACTCTGAAGTAACACTTGTCATGAATGGGGTTTCTCACATTTCAAGGTTGCATGAATTTTATGAATATTTTATGATTTTTTATGATCTGTGAAAAGTAGGTGCTTTAGAAAATTTTGATTTAAAGGAGACATATTATGCCCCTTTTTACAATATGTAATTATCATTTTATAAATGCCTATTTTTAGTGAAAACAGAAACACGCTGTTTTAGTGCATGTCTCTTTATATGCAAATGAACTGCTGCTTCCCGCCCCCTTTTCTAGAATAGAGTTGTGCCATTACAGCTCGTACCTGCTAAAAACATGTGTTTTGGTTCTGATTATCATGTTTATCCCACTGAAATCATGCGTTTTAAACCATATTAGTTTAAACTTCTGATATAAGGTTTTCTGAGAGCACACATCCAAAGCACACGGACAGAAAGCGGCTGTCACAGCATGTGAGTACTAAACTAAGTTCTCATTCACACACAAGTTTACGTTAAAAACACACACGAGTTACAAAAACAGTCGGTTATGTCTGTGAAGGTAAACAGCTGGGAAATAAATTGCATGTTTATTTTAGATCTGTGTGGCAGCAGTGATATACAGTAAATAAATCAATAAATCCACTGCTCTGTTGTCTCCTCTGAGGCTGGGACTGTAAATAGTGTTCTGTGCTCGTCTGTGCAGACAAAGACAGAACAGTTAGCATATTTTGCTCAAACTTTCACCATGGCATTAGAGCTGGTACACCGTTGTCGCTTGCGAAATCAAATGACGGCGCCGTGGGTGTAAACTTGCAGATTAAGGGGTGGTAATATTATAATGAGATCCCTTTGCCATGTCAAGGGAGCGAAATCAGATGCTCTCGTTTTCTCAGACGCTTGCAGAAAAAGGCTTGCCAAAACAAAGTTACTGGGTTAATCTTTTTCATGTTTCCTTGGTTGGTAGATGCACCGGAGGACCTGATTATAGCACTTAAAACCTGGAAAAGTTAGATTTTCATGATATGTCACCTTTTAAAATATTTGGAGGTGCTTTATTATTTAGTTTGCGACTTTGCAACCATTACAAAAAGCTCTCTCTAAACAGTGTTTTGAATAGTGATGTAAAGCAATAACATTTAAGCAAAACCTCAACATGAAATTATACATTTTAAAAAATTGAATAAAAAAAATAAAAAATGGGGAACATGGTTGCTGATTGAGCCTAATTTAATGCCAACCATCTTATTTTTAATTTATAGTCATTGATATACTTATTTTTCCCCATACAGGAAAATGGTCAGTGACATATTCTTTGTTCTTACAGTATCTTACGTAACACTGGTAACACTGAATGGTTCATCTTTCTTGAGTATGTATAAACTACAGAAAAAATGGAAAAAAAACTTCATGACTTGTCCTCTGCCATGCTGTAGAAAAGATCCAAGTTGATGTTACTTCAGGTGTAACAATTTTAGGGAATGTTTATCTTATATTATAATCAATGGAAGATTGTGTGATTAACCTCTTTAAACAGACACAATTAAAATCAATTTTACTACAATTAATTGACTATCAGCAGAATGGACATAGATTGCAAATTTCATTTGTTCTGAGCACTAAACTTGGTTATCTGGCATTGCATTCTGTTCTCTGCATTCTCTCACACCTGCTCCCTCGCCCTGCTGACCCAAGAGCCAGAATTCCCTATATGAAACACAATCTGGGTCAGTGAAAACTCTGGCTTTGCTTGAATATTCAGCAAAGGCGTCATGATGATTTGAGTTATTTTAGCAGTGGGAATTCTAACATATTACCTGTTTTATATTAAAATCATTGATCCGTGTCAGTGGCTCTAACAAATTTGACATTGAATAGTTGATATCCTTTTGTTTTTATGAGGGTCTTTTGAGCTCCTTTTGCTGACATTTTCATTTGAGGCACTAACACTTAATATATAAGTTGTGTATAAAATAGTCATAAATGATTATAATTTTTTTCACAGTGGAACATTTCTGGTTTTGATCCTCGGAGTCATGTTTTCCTGGGCTTGTGAACCAGACGCTGGTCCAAGTGGGCTTTGGAAATGGCTCCGCTAGCCCAATCTGCCCTGCCTGTCCAGACTGCACATTTATTTACTGCTAACCTTGGCAGAGGGTCGGGTGTGAATTATTACTAGCTCGGTTTTGTTGTGTGGTTGTTTGTTACTTATGGGCTTGGCCTTGACACGATTGACAGAATACCCGTATTTTCCGACATTCGTTATCAAGGGAGCTGAAATGAACTGACTGTTTTGTTGATTCCAGATCCTCCTGTAGACTGGGTAATCTTCACCATCTTTATGCTGGCTCGTGTGCCCTGGTTTTGTGGGAATTGTGTCTGCTCAGGATTTCTTCTTGCGTTCATGGTCTGTTTGGTTTTCACAATACCCAACTTTCAGTAGTTGGTACCAGTAGCAGTGGAATTTCATGATTCTTGATAGCAATTTAGATGCTGTAGCAATAAAATATGCTAATGAAAGTGAACATACTCCTTGTATAAGAGGTATAAATACGAGAATATTAAATAATAACAGTAAAGCCATATATATATATATACTGAGAAACTGAGATACTGAAAAAATCTAAATACTGAGAAAATCGCCTTTAAAGTTGTCCAAATTAAGTTCTTAGCAATGCATATTACTAATCAAAAATTAAGTTTTGATATATTTATGGCAGGAAATTTACAAAATATCTTCATGGAACATGATCTTTACTTAATATCCTAATGATTTTTGGCATAAAATAAAAATCGATAATTTTGACCCATACAATGTTTTTTTGGCTATTGCTAAAAATATACCCAAGCGACTTAAGACTGGTTTTGTGGTCCAGGGTCACATATGTATGTCTATGTATGTCTATGTATGTATGTATGTATGTATGTATGTATATATATATAATATTACATATATATATATATATATATATATATATATATATATATATATATGACATATATATATATATATATATATATATGTCACTCCTCCATGTTTGGCTACATGCTGCTAATAATAAAATGTGGTGAAGGCAGAAAATGATAATAACTTTGTGTCTACAGATTATAGACTAGTCTAAAAGACTCGCAGGCTCAAGGAAAAATCATCAGAAAGCACTCAAAATGGACTTTAAGGATCAGCCTGCACAAAACAGGGCCTCAGGTTTTCTGCTTGTCACTGAAATTACCGTAATTTTCATAATAGGCAAACACAGTTATTTTCATTCATCTTTCTTGAACGTTGTGACTGCATTTGGGCACTAAATTGTTGTAGCTGGTGTTTGGTACTAATAATAATGTGAAAAGACTTTGTATAGTTTATATTTTACTTTTTAGCATTGATTTTTGACTTCCCTGTTCTATAGTGAATATTAATTAGGGCCTACTTTTAATGAGGAATGTGTTCATATAAAACAGTTCCTGTTATTTCATTTTGTTGTTAAAGCAAACAAAATACAGTTGTCCATCATTGGCATCTGTATTTGCCAATCTAGCCTGTTCTTTTAAAAGCAGATTATAGCTGTTTTTAAAATGATTGTAATGAGTTTTTTTTCCCACCTCAGTTGATTATCTGCTGCTAGAATTTCCCTTAAAAGAAAATGAGTGGATATGATCAAACTCGCCAGGAGAAGAAAGAGATAAACAGCACAAGCTCCTGGTTATGAGATCTGCGGTTACTACAGCAACTAGACTGAAATGAACTTTATTCATTATTAAAATTGGATTAATTCAATGTAGAATAAATTTGATTTGAAGTAATCTTGAGTTTTTAGGTTTGGACTAATTTGGCAAAAATATCTTCTGGATGAAGAAAAATGTCAGATCAGGGTACTATGAATGATTTACTGCAGTACCAAAGGCAGTATTATGACTTACTACAACAGTTGTAACCATTTGCTCGTTAGTTACTCTTTAATTTGATGTTCAATTACCATTTTAACCCATGCAGTATGCCTTTTTGCTCATGATCTGTTCTTCTCTTTTGGCAGGATGACTGGAGTGGCATTAATTCAAACAGAATTCAATCACACAGCAATGCTGATGACAAAGCCCACAGCCTAGAGACCCTTCCTCCAGGTAAGAGCCAACCTGACAACCCATGTGCATAATCAGCTCATGTCAGGATTAGCCCGCTCTCATAATTCAAGTTTTCTTTTTCCATCCCAGATGAATAATGGAGCGTTTTGTTCTCCGGGAAATGCTCAAAGATGGACTTTAATGAACAGCTTGCACAAAATAGGGCATCAGGTTTTTCTTCTCCTGTAAACAGAACTTAACCTGAGGTTTTCTGCAGAAGTAGGTGTAGAAAATTTCACTTGAGGGCACCTAAAAATGCATGAGAGTGATTTGAGAGTGACTTTATGACTGGCCTAAAGTCAAGAACTCCGTGTTTTCACTCTTCATTCCCTTCTGGAAATGTACTCCTTTGTGATCCAACTGAACTGGGCTGCTTAATACATTAAGCCTTAGATATTAACATATGCTTTTTATAGACTTCCTGCATTTAAAAACAGTATTGTATTAAGGTTGTGAATGCATTATTTATTTCGCTCATTAGTTGCTATGTCATGCAATCGCTCTGGAACTGAGGTCCACGGAGAGCTGTTCTATAAAATTTGTCATAAGCATCAGATTACATTTATGTGTCGTTGCATGCCATACAATATATGTTTCCTGTCTGTTGTTCTCCCAGGCACTGTTTCAGGGAATCATCAATAGTTTCTTGTCTCCTTGTGTTACTCTTGTAATTTAGGTCACCCAAAATATTTCCACCAAGCAGAACAGTCACCCAGGAGTACCTGATTTCATCTGTAATTAAGAGAACCGGTTTAAAGTGATAGTGTGCCTAAAATTGCCATCTGCTCGCCCTCACATTGTTCCTGTTTGATTTTTTTCCTCTCTTCCTTTCGAAGAACATGGACATAAAAACACTAGAACTACACTAGTGTTTCTCAGTTTTCTCAGATGTTTTTTCTTTAAATCATGATCAAACATTTATTTAGAATACTTGTTTGGTGCATAAACTGAGTCAAGGTCTGGAAGAAAAAAAGTTATCTGTAATTTGTAGTAATATTAAATTTAGCAACCAAGCATGATGTATGTGCTCACTCTGTGTAGGATTGTGGAATAGATCACGTTACTATGTAGTATTCCGGCCTGGAAATTGGTGATATTCACACTCTTCCTCCCGCTCCCCGGCTATGTGTGCATGCTGCGTGTCGGAGAGCACTTTGTCTAGAATTTTGCAGTGTTACGTGAAGTGTGGAGGTCGCAGCTGAGACGCTCTGTTCTCCTTTGAGCAGCTAATTAGTCTGATGACAGCCCCTACAGTTCTCTGCCGTGGGACGAGCTATCGACCTTGCACAAGTAGAGTTTGTGTTTTTTCTGGGTGATCTCGCTGAGCTTCAGCGGTGTTGTACGTAATATTGGAGATGCCAGACTTTGATTCTTTACTCTAGCTTTCTGTGGGCATCTTTTTGACCTAAATTACAGGCCTGAGCTCTTGAGATGACCTTTTTCTAATCTTTCTGTCCCAGCTATCGCAGGAGGCGAACTTTTAAATTGTGAGACAGGGCTGTTATTAATGTGTCTGTCACCCTTTGGTGGATGAGTGCTTTTGGTGCATTGCAGTTCAGGATAATTAACCTCAGCTTTCATTAACTTATGCATCCTGTATTACATCACTGTTGTGCATCATCTGATTCTTGCATTTTACGAAAACAAAATAAAATAAAAATCACCTGATTCTAGTGTGCTATATAATAGTAAAGTGCCAGTATTTTTTGCTGATGAAAGTTGAACTTTTGAATTCTCCCAAATGGCTTGAACAGAGACTCTTCATCTGCTTGAATGCATCTTTTATGCTGTCTTTGCATGTGCAACACGATTAGTTGGCAGGATTGAGCACCGGTCCCCTTTAGTACCTTTCAGGGACATTTATGGGTTTCATAATGTTGACAAATGATCACTGGTTATTACACTACACTTCAGAGTATTTGATTTCACCTTAAGGATTCTGGTTTGGAACCATTGGGACATGTAGACTAGTTAAAAAGATAATGGTATACATTCTATCACAAAACAAAACAAACTTACATTGTTGATTTCAAACTATATTGCTGGCCTTTCTGAATTTCCTCAAGTCTGCATAATGTACCCTTACTTGAAGTTCACACTGTAACAATTTTTTTATCCACTTTTTTTTTTTTATCCACAGATGTTTATAGAAATGAACATGATAGAAACATGGTGCAGTATATAATTAAGTGGTTAAGACCATATCTAAGAGTTTAGCTCCTAATTTGAAATGTTGTCCTTTGTTCATTAACAATTCCCGTGGCAGTGGTCTTGGCCTCTTAGTCGATGTTAGCGCTCTGCTGGATAGCTGGCATCAGTGGCATGTAATTCTCACTCAGGTTGGCCTAATTATAATGCAGAAGACGTTTGCCAGAGCCCTGCTAAATTATTTGCTTATAGTCTTTTGTAATGATAGATAACATAATCAAATTCTGCCACATGGTTCTGAGGTTTAAGTATCATCCCAGCCATCTCTGCCGTTAAACTCATTGACAGCGTCGACTGCTGCCATGTTACTGTGGGATGTGACTAACATCAAAATGGAAAAATAGCATTTTTTGTTAAGAGGGAAAGCTAAGCTTGTGGTTGGGAAATCATTTAAAGCAGACTGTTATGGAATGGCTCCATTTGGCAAATATCCTCATATATTATCATTTGGAAAATGTCTTTTTTGACAGACTCACCTGGGTTGTAATCAACTAAAGATGTCTAGACAGCTCCTTTCACGTTCTTTTTGGGCAACTGTGATTTATAGTGTAATAATGGGCAGCAGTGCATTCAGGGTTTTTGTCTTGGCTAAAAGAGATGCTTCTAAGAAACATGAGTATTTCATTCAAAAACACACAGTACACTTTTTCTCTTTATATTATAGTGTGAAAATTTGTCCTTTGTAAATGACAAGCATGATGTCTGGAATGATGTAGGTGTCTTTGGACATGTACTTACTGACTAATTGATAGTTTCAGAAGTGTTCAGATGGAAAGATGCCTACTCATACAGTATTGTTAAAATAATCAATCCACAGCATTTGATTCATGTGTACACTGGGTAAAAATCAGCCTTTTGGTAATGGAAATGGCAAGAAAACATCATTTATTTTGCCTTTTTTTGTTGTAAAGATCTAGATGTCCTGTTTACTCTGACATCCAATGTTTAATCATCCGTTTGTCACATTTTTCAGGGAAGGTTAGGTGGCAGGACTTTGACCAGGACCTGTACGTGGGAGCTACAGTGGTGAGGCCAGGGCAGGATCCCTACGCCCGCAACAAGTTCAACCAGGTTGAGAGTGACAAACTCAGAATGGACCGCAGTGTCCCTGACACCAGGCATGACCAGTAAGTCCCAGTCGAGTTTTTAGCTCAACTCATTCATTTAAAGTGCCCCTATTATGCCATTTTAAGGTTCCTTATATTGTTTTGGGAGTCTCCTACAATAGGTTTACTGCATGGAAGGTCAAAAAATGCTTCAGTTTTCTCAAAATATGCATTTAATATTACCTATTTTCCAATGATTCGTTCGAAGCAGTTCTAAGAAATACTGGTCTACCCGGTACAGCGCGTGTCAGAAATGATACACCGATTGCCATAGTTCTGTATTTTGAACACTCAAAAGAAAATATAAACATCTATTATTGATCATACTTACAGGTTGTTATTCAGTGGAGCAGCTGGTTCAAATAAACTGGGTATTGAGCCATCTTTCAAGACCAAGTGTTTTGTGAATCCTGCGTTGAACTCCCCAAGATTAGAGAAGCAGTCAGTAAAATGACGGAAACACAAAAAAAGACTGGAGTTGTACTGCTGTGGTACAGTGGAAAAAATTTATTTTAACCACTGATTCTTTGCAGCCTCATCTTTCGGCAGTGAAAATAAAATACATTTACTTTCACAGCTTAGGACACAGTGTCTTCTCGACATGATGTTAACCACATGAACAAGCTACAGTGTTTGAGGGTGGGGTCAAGTTGTTCGCAGACAGCCAACATAGAACACAGGCAGGAATTATGCAAAAGTCTTACCCCGTGACATGTAGCCGTCATGGAAGTGGGATTTGAATTACAGACGACTTGTTTAGAGTCGATTCTTTTGTTTTGGGAGACAATAACTTTATTTATCGTGCACTTTCAGCTTTACAACTTTGAAGATTGTTTACATTCACATACAGCTACATTACACACTGCATGAAAGGCAGTATTCGAAATGGCATAATAGGGGCACTTTAAAAGGGGTCATGAACTGAGAAATCAAAATTCCCTTGATCTTTTGACATTTAAAAGGTCATTGTACTATAAAAACATCCTACAAGTTTCAGAACTCAAAACTTTCTCATTAGTCTAAAAACAGCTTATATTGAAGCCAGTCTGCCAAAATGACAGGTTGTGGAATGTGCTACTTTATGACATAATAGTGTGGTTAAACACCGCCTCCGCAGAAGAAGATCAACGCCTGCTTCTACATCACTGCCTGTTTAGCTCCGCCCACCGATTCATGCATGTAGTGTAAATAACGAGAGAGGCAAACGCAGGTCTACGCAAAAATTAAACGATAAAGATGACTATGAAGACAACAAGACACTGTGCAGTGCCAAGCTGTGGAAAAACACAGTCTTTGCATTGCCTTCCTTCTGATCCCAACATTAGGAAAGAGTGGATGAAGTTTATTTTTAGAAGATCCAGACTGCGTCAGCAAGAACTCTGTCCTTTGTTCACTTCATTTTACCATGGATTTGTTTACAAACAAGGCACAATTCGACACAGGATTTTCAGAAAGATTGAAACTAATAGATGATTCTGTGCGACTATTTTGGATCCGACAGTAATGTCGCACCACACAAGTGTGAGTAACTGTTTTTATTATGTGCTCACTATTACTTTGTCTGTTATTACAGATCGTTTGATATGTACTGAGTATTTATGCATTTTTAACCTAAAACACAGCATCTATGAGGGATGTAGGCTGTCAAACATACACAACTGTTAGCCAATCATAGCAGTGCGCGTTTACTTCCGAGTCCACAATCCGCCACACCTATTCAAACAGAGCGTTCCGATGAGGGGGTCAAAACAGGACAGAAAATAGCCTATTACTTCTAAATAATGATGTTTTTTGGTGTAAAAAATCTTGATAACATTATAAGTGGTGTTTAGAGAACAGTACAAAATAATTAAAAAAAGCCAGTTCTTGACCCCTTTAACACTCAAGAAATAGAGCTTTGCTTCTTGTTCAGTTCACTTAATTGAAATAATAAGCTAATGCTCAACACAGTTCTTGAATTTGTTTTGCAGCTTAATTTCATTGCATGTAATCAGTTTTAATTAGTAAAATAGAAGTTTACTTAATTTGTTTGTGTTGGGACAACATTGAATCATTTTCATTTGTTTGTGATGTCCAGGTCCTAGAATGCTTTTGCATAGGCAAATGTTGAAATTAAAGGGATAGTTCACCTTCAGTTGCTGGTCCCCATTGACTTGCATAGTGTTTTTTTTTCCCATACTGTGGAAGTCAATGGGGACCAGCAACTGAAGGTGAACTATCCCTTTAAGAAGTATTTAATGTGTTTTTGAATAACATGAGAGACATTGGGGAGAATACACAGGACAATGTTCACATGTTTGTATTTTTTTTTTTGTAGTACACCATTCAAAATGCCCAACAAAGATGCATTTATTTGATCAAAAATACATTAGCAAATGTTATTTCAATTTAAAATAACTATTTTCTATTTGAATATATTTTAAAAATGTAACTTGTTCATGTGATGAAAAAGCTGAATTTTCAGCATCATTACTCCAGTCTTCAGTGTCACATGATCCTTCAGAAATCATTCTAATATGCTGATTTGCTGCTTATGATGCATTTATTATTACCAATGCTATGAACAGTTGTGCTTGCTTAGCCTAATATTTTAGTGTAAACCATGATACATTTTTTTAGGATTCTTTAATGTATAGAAGGTTCAAAACAACAACATTTATTTGTAGAAGTCTTTTGTAACATTATAAGTTTACTGTAATTTTTGATCAATTTAATGCATCCTTCTTGAATATAAGTATTAATTATTTAAAAAAAAAAATCTTACTCCAAACTTTTAAATGGTAGTGTATGTCCAAATAAAATATTACTTTAAGCAGGCTTGCTTGTTCTTTGGATAATAGCTAGTAGTTAGCTGCACGAGATTCTGTTGAATTAATGTCAAAATTTAATAGGATTTACACAATTCTGTTATATTTGAATTTAATTCTCTTCGCTTTGGATAAAAGAGTCTGCTAAATGACTAAATGTAAATGTAATGTAATGCGAATTTGAGTAGAGTTACAGTTTAGTTTAAGAAAACCAATTTCCAGTGTGTGGTGACACTTCTCATAGTTGAGTTAAGTTTAGTGAAAGCATTATTTAAAGTGAAGTTACTCACATATCTGAACATTAGACTCAGGCTACTGGGCATAAAATCGAATTAAAACTGTTTCCTTTGGTCCTGTAGAGTATTAAAGCATCCTTTCCTCTAATAATGGATTGTTCATGTTACACAGAGCATTTGCCTCACTATGTAAGGGTTTTCCATTGCCTAATTCATTATGTAGTGTGTCTTACTTTACAACACATAGTGAATGCCAAGAACAGTGTCAGTGGTTCTTTGTGATAAAGTCAGTCAACATGAATGTGCTAAATTAATTTCTGATTCTCATAAAGAAGATATGTCATTTGATGAGAGATGCTTACACAGCACAGTGATAGAGAAATGCATGAAAAGCACTTCCCCAGCAAATCAGCGAGTCTTTCAAAACTTTATCTTCATCCGTCTGTCGGTCACAGTGTCCTTGAGGTGGTAAAGTAGCAGATTGTCTTCAGGGCTTAAATGTCTGTCGGAGATGTCAAGGCAGGATTGACAATACTGAATCATCAGGGTGTGTATAAGTAGAGTGTATAAGTGGAAAATAAATGAGTGGTTTAAATGGAGAACGAGCTTGCCTCTTAGATGCAGTCTTGGGTGTTAGGAATCTCATCAGCTGTAGCAGTCACACTTGTGTTCAAGCTGAAATGTCTCGCAAGAGAAAATCATTTACTCCTGAGTGGGCATCTGAAGGAATGTCATATTTGCTGACGACACAATAGGAATATCTGGGCACTTATTTTTTCCTCTGATAAACTGGCCACTCACCACTCTGTGTATTAAATAATGTGTTGCATATATTTAGCAAAACCGTTCGGTTTGGACAGGTTTAGTGTTACTTTTCATCTTTGCATTTTAGGATTCATTTTTAAGAATTATTTAAAAGCTGTAAAATGCCAGGTAAGATGTCCACATTATGTTTTCCATCACCAGTTTAATGTACTGTACTGTTTTTTTTTCTTCTTCTTAAATAAAAGGACTGTAGAGGAAAGTTTGAGTTCAGCAAAACAGTTTTGCTAACTTAGGCTACTTTTTAATGTTAGAAAAATGCTTGACCACCCACATTTGCACCTCAGTAATGCCTTTTCAGTGTTCACCAACTTACCCAGTCTGAAGTTTATATTATAACAAGTTCCATAATCATTTCAGTCCATTCTCTTTTACACGTCAAAACGCATTGCACACACGTTTTCAAAGGTACTCTGTCATTCAAAAGTTTGGGGTCGTAAGGTGTTTGAAATTTTTTTTTTTTGCCTCACCAAGGATGCAGTTATTTGAGCAAAAATACAGTACAGCAGCGATATTGTGAAATATTATTACAATTTGAAGTAACTGTTTTCTATTTAAAAATATTTAAAAATGTAATTTAGTCCTGTGATGGCAAAGCTGAATTCTCAGCAGTCATTACTCCAGTCTTCAGTCACATGATTCTTCAGAAATCATTATAATATGCTGATTTGTTGCTCAAGAAATATTTCTTATTATTATCAATGTTGAAATGGTTTCAACAAAAATTTTAAGCAACACAACTATGATACTTTTTGTTTTTCTTTGGTGAATAAATAGAAAGTTAAAAAGAACAGCATTTATACAGTATGAAGTAGAAATCGTTTGTAACATTATAAATGTTTTTACTGTTATTTTTGATCAATTAAATATATCCTTGCTGAATAAGCCATTTCTTTCAAAACAAAGTAATCTTACTGACCCCAAACTTTTGAATGGTATTTAGTAAAAGACAGGCTGTTTAATTTTGTAGAGTCAGATAGAGGGAGAAAATAGTTATGTAAAACTGAAATATATATATATATAATTTTATTTTTTGCAAAAACTCATTAGAAGTGGACTTAGTAATTAGTTATTGTTTATAAAAATCAATTGAAAAGCAACACAAAGTAGTAGTGCCACTGATTAATTTTTTTATTTTCATTTTTATTTTTACACAAACCTGCCTGTCTAGATCATTTAAAACGTGGCTTAACTCTCGAGTTTCAAAAAGCTTCAGAATCCTAACAAATATTATCTGGTCCCCTGAACGTAACATCATTAGAGCTGCACTTAGCTCAGACTGTATCGACTGCGTGAGAAAATTAGGTTTCTTTCCATCAAACACTCATGCTACTGCTGTGTTATAATGACTAGATGTAACTGTCTTTTATTGTGATTCAGACAGCCTAGATATCTTCACACAAAACATCTTGAGCATCTTCACCGGAAACACATTTCGCTTCTCTCAGAGGACTGATATAAAAGCTATGGGGGTTTGGTTGTGCTTAAACGAACATAAATTGGTCCCACAGCCAGTCGTTGTCTCAGAATTAGCTGTTGTGAACGATATGATGAATTAGTGCTCTTTTTTTAACTACCTGATGTTAGACAGAAACAGATTGCTCTGGATATTTCAAGGATGATATTTGCAAGGTCACAGTGTGTCTTTAAAAATGTTTTAAATTCAGTTTATCAAATTTATGGTGATAAGTCTTAAATGGTATATCAAAAGTCTTAATTATCATTTAAATAGGTCTTACATTTGGGGATGGAAAAACTAGATTCGTGACGCAGCCTAATGTGATTATTAAACTTCAAAAGGCTATGATTGAATTAAATAAATGTGATCGATGAATGTTAAATGTCAAAACGCAGCACTGTTGCACTTTCTGCAATCTATGAATAGCATGTATTTATGCCAAGCAATTACTCATGATCTACTGTTGATGAATTATGACATTATTTACATTATGGTGTTTTTTTATGTTATAGATGGTTGTAAAAGTGCACATTTTGTCTCCCTCATTTTTTGAATAAGCTTCTGGAAGTAGAAGCCCATATATATATTTCAAAATAAGAGTCCTGATGTATTTCAGTTTGTCCAGCATTATGAAATTATGAAATGTTTATCTGGGTATTATTTATATTTTGGTTACACAATAAGCTGAATCTGGCAGAAGACCAAGAACATTATTTAGCACATTCAGTATACAGATGTTACTACTATCTGCACAATGACCTTTTTTTTTTTTTGCCTTTTTAAAAACACATTATTACTTTTTCAGAAATTTCAAAATATCAATGTCTAATTTGTATATATTGATACAAAAACTTTAATTTTTTTCAAAAAAAATTTTAATCAATAATTTTTATAGTATTGATTATTTTTATATTTTACATTTTAAAGCTGTTTTCCAGTTGAATACGTGCCTCAGTGAATGTGTCTTAAGTAAAATAATCTAATATGCATGATTTTGTTCTGTGTTGACATATGATATAAATTTTATTTGTGCAAGTTTAAAAAAAAAAAAAAAAAGATTGAGTTTTAAAAACTCTGCAGATACCCTGTGTTTCCAATATAGCAAAGGCTTTAGTTCTGAAAAAATAGTATGAATTTTGAATTTATGTTGCTTGGGGGTTTGCCATTTTTAATACTTTGGTTAAGTATGGTTTAATCGTGTGTTGTAGTTATATAACAGTTGTGGACATGACATTCATTGGTCTATTAAAAGCTTTATTGAGAAACATTGAGGAGCGTGTTCTTACCCTCTTTGCTTTCAAATATTCACCGCCATCACCTCTGTCTGTGGTCCTGTCCCAGCCTGCATGTGGACTGACACATGCGTTTGAAGAGCCCAGCTGAGGGTGGGGTGAAGGTGCAGAAGGTTTAGGTTGGCCAGCGAGTGCTGTCTTCCACTATTGTTTCCACTGAAGGCCTGCAGTGCAGGGCTGGGCTCCCAGGACTCACTGATTTACTGCTGACATGCAGGAAGACTTGTTAAGAGGAGGGCAGCCCTCTTGTCGGTTATTCGCTCAATTTAAACGGGCTGCTTGGGAGATGCTGCCCTCTTAGGAAATTACCCTCCCACTGCACAGGGATGAGCTTGGCCCTTGATTAAAATTTTTTTTTTTTTTAAAGTTCTATGCAATTTATTGACCAAAAAAAAAAAACACAAACACTTACTTGTGGTGATTTGTGGTTACAGGAAGGAATGTTTATTGTTGGCGTGACTGTGTTGTTCACACGGTACTACGGCAGGTCACTTTAACACTTCAAGTTCCTCACTTCAAGGCTTCCATTTCCCACCTTGAGATGTGCATATACAATTTAAGAACTGGATGCTTGTTACTATTTAAAAATCCAGCCCATAATTCCAGGAATTCAAGTGCCCTTTTACCACCGGATTGTGATTTAAATAAATGTGGCAACTCCTCAACGTTCACACTGGACACGTTCCTGTATGCGCCTTGGATGTTTTTAGATCGTTTTTCTGAATTAACCTGTGCTAGACAGTTGTGGCATTATTAAAATTACAATTTCAAAATTGTAAATAAAATGAAAACAAAATACTAAAAACTAAAATCATTTAAATACCACTGCTGAATTTAGGCATCACATTATAGCAACATATATGTACAGTATAAAAATTGGATATAATTTTAGGTTTTATTTATTAAGTTATTCTTTACCACTGATTCACAACACCATAAACCTTTGTCTATCATGTTAATTGCTATGAATCTCGATTATTGTCTTGTAAGTGTCTCTGCCAGAGCTTTTATAAAGCTGAACCAGGAATAAAAGCAATTATAATTTATTATTACTAATAATTATAAATATTAAGGTTAAGTTAATTTTAGATTATGGAAAAGGCAATCTGAATGTAAAAACAGGGAAAATGAGCAAGCATACTATCCAGTATCGTACAGTAAAAATCTGGTACAATTAAATTGCTGATTATATGCTGTTTTGTCCAAATAAAGTAATAATAAACCCTAAAAACTAAAACCAGTCATTTTGAATTTGAACATTATAATGTACCTTATGAATGTATATTTATTTTGACTTTTGAGATTTGCTAAAGATTACCTTTTTATTTTATCATCTGAATGTAAAAATAAAGGAAATGAGTATGCATATTGTCCGATGTCATACAATACCGATACATTAAAGGGGTGGTTCACTGTTTTTTTTTCTAAGCTTGATTGTGTTTATGGGGTGCAGTCTAACATGTTAATGCTTCGTTTAAAAAAAAAAAAAAAGAGCATTATTTTTCACATAATTTACCTTTATTCCATACCGCTCTGTCCCTTCTCTGAGAAACACACTGATCATTTCCTCCTTTTATGAAGCCCCGCCCTCAGAAATAGGCTATGGACTCTGATTGGTTAGCTAGCCCAGTGTGTTGTGATTGGCTAAACCGTCTCTGCGTCTAAGCGTCCCGCTGCTGCTTTAGAACATTGATTTTGAAACTTGTGAATCCATTAGAATCGTTAGAAGACAGAATCGCGATTCATATATGAATAGATTTTTATGTGCACCTCTGGTTTTCTCTTCCTCTTCTCTAAAGCAGCGCAGCATGGCCTCGCCCCCTTCACTGCCTTTTCCCGAGGGCGGGGTTTATCTGGGTTTGTGATGTCACATACCCGGGAAGTAACTTGTTGTAGTCCCTACCAGCCGTTTTTGTAGGCATTAAACTGCCAGAATTTTAAAAGACGATATCTCTGTTTGCATTGAACTTTCAGCTTCGTAACTTTGCAGATATTGTTTATGTTCAAACAGCAATATTAGACACTAACTAACATTAAAAAAGTGAAATCGCAGTCAGCCACCCCTTTAAAAAATCTGGTAGCAGATATATTCCCTAAACAATGCATTTCAAGACACGTGTCATGTGCCATCTAGCTGTTTTAGTTCACATGAACGCATCCTGTGTGAACATCTCCTGTGTCAAGAGTATGGATGGAATTGAATATTCTGCTTTCTGGGAACAGAGCTTTAATTTATGGTGCTTCACTAAGCCCAGCAGCCGATATTTGCATCAATAAGCCGGTAACAGATCTCTGAATGATGAGAACCCACTTTTTTTTTTTGAGTTTCTGGAGATACATCAAGCAGCAAGGACATCTGTTCATCTTTTCTTTCTTCACTCTCTTCAGCATGACCTTTTTAAGCCTGCTTGATTTTCAAAATCCCTCTGAACCGTCTGAGCTCTGGCCCTTTCTTGCAGAAAAAGTACTGTGTGCTTTGGCCGGTGTCTGCCTGGCTTTTGGGAATATCTCAAAGTGCTGCCAACCGCTGTCACTGGCAGAGCAGTTGTGAAGTCATCGACTGTTGTCTCCATGACCCACATAAGCAAACATTGACCCACTGTTGTATGACTGCCACACAGGCTGTGCAATTAAGATGCGTTTCTCACTCGCACTGCCCAGTCCTATTTCCTCTCTTTGTGTCAGTATTTTATATCGATCAGATCCCTCCAGGTCCAAAGTTTTATTTGTCACATTTGTACAATTGCAGTGAAATGTTTTGTCTGCCCACCTCCCATGAGTGTGCTTTGGAACTAAAAAGGGAAAAAAAAGAGAATACAATGCAAGAAAGGGGAAAACACTGGATATATTTGCAAAAGGACAAAGGACAAATTTGCCTTTCAAATGTGTAAAACCTGATGAACATGTTCTCCGTGATCTGAAGAGCATCTTGAGCTTCCGTGAAAGCAAGAACATATAACCATCTGTACGAAAAGTCACATTATCAATGACATAAGCTTATTTGAAGAGACTTCAAAATTTAAAGGGGACATATGATGTCGCTAAAAATAACATTATTTTGTGTATTTGGTGTAATGAAATGTGTTTATGCGGTTTAAGGTTCAAAAAACACATTAT
>NW_015557064.1:723394-745574 GCF_001515605.1 Sinocyclocheilus anshuiensis | reverse complement strand
TATTCTGTTATTGGCCAGCTATCCAGTGTGTTGTGATTGGCCGAATACCTCAAGCGTGTGAAGGAAATGTTACGCCACTTACCATACTGTGATGCCGTGTCCCTGCGCGATGAGACAAAAACATTAAAACCCATTATAAACGAGGCTTTTGTTGCATCCAGTGGGGACATAATTACAGATTATAATGACTTTTATTGTCTTTTTACGCATTGCGTTGCGTTACGTATCGCGCCGCGTAAACATAAAACCATGTCTGCATTTGTGATCAGAGAAATGACAAACAACAAGCGCTACTCTACACTGCTCAAAACTCGTGTTTGAATCATCAGTGGCAAATTCTATAAATATGGAAACAAACTTACAGGTTGTGAGTCAGAACAACCCGGCATTGTAGGTTCAGGAAACAGTCCTCCGTTAAATGCGTTGCACACACACGAATATTTGGTTTGAACTATTCTGGAACAGTGTTGTAAATACAACTTAACCACTGATTTCTAGTTGTGTCCTCTTTTGGAAGGCCAAACAAAGTAGTTTCGCTTTCACAACGAAACACACAGCGTCTCCACGACATGGCGGCGGCGGTGGCAGCAACAATAAAGTTACGCCTTCTTTCTTTGCGTGAACATTTGGGCGGTGTTATGCAACTCATCCCTCATCGTGACGTAGACATGTGGGGGCGTGTTTAAATGAGGCGTTTTAGGAGGGCGTGGATGAGTCAACTTTTATAAAGAATATCTCTTTGGGTTTGAGACTTTAAACTTTGCAACTTTAGAATAGATCTTATCTATTCACGAACAGCTTGTAACACTCCAAAGACAAAGCAAAACTTGAAATCGCATCATATGACCCCTTTAAGAAAATCAGTATTGCATACTTATTTTACTTGACAACATTGCTTTGTTTCACATTTTCAAAAATCGCAGCTATGTCCAGATTGAAATGAGTTTCAAATCCTAGATTTTCAAAGCGGTCTCAGACATTTGGCCCCCGTTGTATGTGTGAAGTGTGAGAGGGGGAATTGTGTTGAGTACATAATGGTTGACATGTTTATTCTTGGGCATCGTAATCTCACGTCAGCTGGATGTCTGTTTTAGTCATTTGGCTGGGGATGTTACTGGCACGGCTCTCGAACGTTGACTATGGTTCGTTTGGACAGAGTTCAAATTGCATTGTATATGGATGTGTGTTGGAGACCATCACGTGTGACCTGACCTGAACTGAGCAAGAACAAAAAAAAAAAAAAAACTTACTAAACTCAAACTTTTGAACAGTGTGTATGTATGTATATATATATATATATGTATTTATGTAAATGTAAATACTTATTTAAAACTAGTTGTAATGAAATCTGAAATGTATTAGGTTCATTGCAGCAATTGTAACATATTTGGTTGCATTTTATTTTGTGAATTAATGATTTTTTTTCCTGGAACAAAGCACAGTTGAATTGATAGAAGAGCATGCATCTACACTGTGCGGGGACAGTACACTTTGCTGAACATTGCTGCTCTGTGTCACCTCTGACCGGGACCTTATTTGCCTAGATGGATAGTGTTACATTATCGTACGTATTCTTCTGTATGCCTGTTGTGTCTTTATTGTTTCTGCTTTCCTAGGTTAAGTAGCAACACCTGTTGTTAATCAGCGATCTTGAGTGTCAACCTCTGCTGATTCGCTCTTGTGACTGTGTGCCCTACCATAAAAGCCGGATAGTTTTCCAGTGCTGGAGGCGCGGGAGGTTTTTTTAAGGCAAGATCAAGTTCTTTTAATTGAACCGCGACTTTAGGATCAGAATAGGATACCTCGTTATCCATACCAGCTGAACTCACTTCATCAGAAGCCGGCTCCATCTCTCCACCCCTTTCACGACCCTGTTCTGGAAAAACAGCAGTTTCCACTAACCTTTTATACAATTCGTCTTTAATCTCTTGCTTTCTCGCCGATCTAGAAACGGACATATTATAGAAGTCAGCTATTAACAACAGGTTACTTTTCCTACACCGATTAAATTCCTCAAGCGTTGGAGACAATGTAAACGTAATCAAATCAAAATCCATACTATCTCACCAATATATGGATCTCCTCCCCCCTTAAGGAATTCAAAAACAGCCAAACAAAAAGATAAATAACTTACCTGTTTCAATGTTTGTAACCACAATCAATCGAGCGACGTTATTTATAAATGAACAAGCTTCTACGTCGACGACATCCCAATTTGCCTGCTTTACACAAAGTTATAAATTTTGTTGAGATGAGCCCCCAATTCTGTTACGAACTCCCCTGTCTAGGGTAGAGGAGAAGGAACAGATTAAATAAAATAAAGAAAGAATTTAAATTCTTGAAAAATAGATGCTATTTAATATTAGTATTAACTTGAAATTTTTTAACTGCTGGTAAGAGAATAATTCAGAGAAATAACCTCAGATAGTTACTGC
Organism: Sinocyclocheilus anshuiensis; assembly: GCF_001515605.1. Lineage (NCBI taxonomy): Eukaryota > Metazoa > Chordata > Actinopteri > Cypriniformes > Cyprinidae > Sinocyclocheilus > Sinocyclocheilus anshuiensis. The sequence continues at coordinate 743,139 of NW_015557064.1, read as the reverse complement.
AGCTTCTGCTTTCAGCAAACAAACAGAGCCATCACAGATTTTTAAGTGTGTTTAAGGCTGAAGCTATTGATTAGCTGTTAGGTGTTTCATGTTTTTATTACTAACAAAACTAGATGGAAACAAATAATAAAATGTAATGTTTTTTTTTAAATGTTTTTATTATTATTAAGCCTTATTGAAGGCTTATTGTATGACTAAATAGACCACCAAGATAAATTCAGTCAAATGGAAACTGGGAAGAAAAGTCTCTAAATTTAAGCTTTATAATTTAATGGTTTCTGCAGTGTTACAGGCATTGCATAGAGAATTAAAATGGGATGTGAAAGAGCATATTCATCACAATACATATTTAGAAAGGAATGCTTTAATATCAAAGAATTTGGTTGGCACTTCTTTGGTTTAGATGGTGGTTTATGCAGCAGTTTTAAAATGCATGTGTCCATTCATTCTGATAAGAAGTGGAAGTTGTCTTTGGGTTTGTTGCTGTAAACATGTTTGGCTTGACCAGTGTTCGTCTGTGCAGCTTCATGTAAACGTCTTGTCACTATATGTCAGTCAGTTTCCCTCCTGGAGAGCTGCTGATGCTGCAGATGACATTATCCTTGTTGTAAGTCTTCTTATCACTGCCCTTTCACCATCCCTGCAGCGCGTGAGCTGCATTCCCAATGCAGAAGTCATGTTCAGCTCAGAAGACACACAAACCAAACCGTGCATTTAAAATGGCTGCAAGACTTTTTAAAGGTCAGAGCGTTATATAGTTTGTTTGCTGGAATGCCAACCTTTTGTGTTTTCTCCCAGAAGTAAGGAGAATTTGCCCTCCATGTTTTTGCACCATTACCTTCTAGTAAATTTACCCCGAACTGAAAGAATGAAGCGCACTAGTCCTAAATCCCTCTGTTAAATGCTTACCTAAGCTGGTAATGAGGAACACATGCTCTTTGTTTACTCCTGAGAGACTCTGCTTCTGTTTTGTTACCCCTGATGGCAGCAGGCCATGTGTCTTCTTGGAAATGTTTTTGGCGAGTGTAGTGGTCTCGCTGAAGCCGTGGCCTGTGTCTGGTGTTCAGACCACACCAAAAAAAAAAAGAGGGGCGGCTTGCCAATGACTTAATGAATGATGTCTTTCTGCACATCATGTGTTTCTTGTTTAGTCCATTTTTAAAAATATATATATAATTACTGCAGTGAAGTGTCTTCCTTGCATTAATACTGCTCATAAATGTGCAGCAAGTGTACATTAATGTTGTAAAAATATTAGGGCTGTCAGAATATGACATTTGTGTGTGTGTGTTTGTTTAAATAATGCTATAACATTAGCAAGAACTATATTTGTATATATAAAAATTATAAATATGAATTTTACGCATTTCTAAATATTATATAAATTTTCTATCAATATTAATTTAATTAATATTTTTACTTTGCCATGCCATATTGTTGTCTATTCAATGCTTTTGTCATGCCATTTTACTGAAATCTTCATTTTCCTCTCCAAATATTGATGTTTAATGCAATTAATTTAATGTGATTTAAAAATAGGGCTAGCAATTTATCACATTTGTGTGTGTGTGTGTGTGTGTGTGTGTGTGTTTAAATAACAATATAAAATTAGCAAAAATTAAAATTTACATATAAAAGTTATTAAATGTTGATTTTATACATTTTCTAAACATTATATTTATTTTCTGTAATTATTGGTTTAATATATTTTTAAATTGCAATGCTATTTGTGTATTCAGTGCTGTTGTCATTATGCAGTGTATTTGCAGAGAAATATGAAGATTCCAGTAAAATTAAGATAATTCAAATATTGATGTTTAATGTGCAGCAAGTGCACATTAATGTCATTTAAAATTAGAAATGTCAATTTTTTCGTATTTTTTGTGTTATATATTAAACTTATACTGTAAAAGTAACAAAAATCATTTTAGATATAAAATATATAAATATTAATTTTATGCATTTTCGAATTATATCAATTATCTATAAATATTAATTTAAAATATATTTGTAAGTTGCCATGCCCTTTTTGTTGTCTGTTCAATGCAGTTTTCATTATGCAGTTAAATTATCTTTATTTTACTGGGATCATAATTTTTCAAATATTGGTGTTTAATTACAGTTACTTAAATTGATTACAAATTTTGATTAGTTAATCAAAATCTTAAAACAGTAGCTGGCATTCAACACACTGAGACCAGAACATTTATTCTATTAGCTATTGACTTGAGCTGCAACAGTGGAAGTATTTGAGAGTTTATTTAGTGCCATGCTGGGTGGTTGGAGGCCAGTGGAGGGAAGTGTGCCAATGGGATATGCTCTAAAAAGTGCTTGTCTTCTAGTCAAAGCCTCCATTCTATTAATGGCCTACTGCACAGTTATTCCTCGTGGGACCTCCAGCAAACAGGGCTAGAAATGAGTGCTGGCCCCTTAACGTATTCCCGAGAAGTCAAGGAGAGTATAATGGTTGAAAGGTCTATTCTTTTTCAATGCAAAGATTGATAGAGTTGGGGAAAAAATATGGATGTACCCTCTGTGCCATCATATACCTTTATGAATGTGATTTCTCTGGCCGTAATGGAATTAAATATGATGCCAAGTGTGTAGTATTAGTGTCATGGATGACTCTAATCTCATCCCTTTGCTAAAGTCAGTTTGGAGTCTCTGATGGTGGGCTTTCAACCCTGACCTGTTGTTTAACAGCAGTGTAGGAGGAATTGACCCCGATTCCCCTGCCAAGCATCCAGTGGCCACAAAATCGATGGAATCAGTGCAGAGGAAGCATTGTGCGCTCTTATCCTCGATGAGAGGTGCTAGGAAACCGGAGGATTAGCCTCATAGCTGTCCAATTAAAACCTCTGGATATAAACAGTGTGGGTGTGTGTTGCTGAAACCTTTATAGTGTGTGTGTGTGTGTGTGTTTGGAGATGCAAGTCCAGAGAGTTTAAGCATGCATGACCTCCTGTCCATCTCAGCCTCAGTGAAGCATTAAATGAATGTGGGCTTTGAGCTCCTCTGAGGGTGTGAGACTGCATGCAGGTGTAGCAGTGTGACAGTGGGTTTTCACTTCTCTTCAATACAAAAACCACCAGTCTTCTTATGTTTTCAGTTGCATTAACTTAAACTAGAATTTTACATTTTCTGAAGAAATACTGGTTTGTCCACATCAAACTTGCTGCCATGATGCTAAGTGTCCTGCGAGGTTGGTTCTAGGTGGTTACTAGGTTATTGCTTACTGGCCCATGTTGAATAAACTCACGTCAAACCCTCTAGTTTCCCCTATGGTATAGGGTGTGTCCCTCCGTAGGGTTAGCGGTTTTTGTGTGTGTGTATGTAAATTTAAAGAGTGACTTTTTTGCAACGTATAAAACTTCTTGCATTTAAAAAATGCAAGAGAAATTTTATTTTTCTAAATAATTCTTAATTTATCTTCTTTTTTCTTTCTCTCAGTTGTCGTCACAAACAGTGGAGGACAGATGTTTCTGCGTCCAGTGTGGTTATCACTTTCCACAATGAGGCCCGTTCAGCCCTGTTGCGCACTGTGATCAGGTGGGACGTCCCATGTCGAATAATAATGTTCACTGCATTATGAAGGACCGTCACCATACCAAAATTTTGATGTCAATACCAGTGAAATTTCACTATTTTTGTTACTAACGTTGATATAGCAAAACCCTTATTGAACACACTCTTCTATTTAAAATATGAATATAAACAATTTAAAGGGATTTGCAGTATTTCTTAATCAAGTAAACATTGGTTAAAGTTTTTTTTAACAAAAGTATACTGTAAGTATTAAAGCACAACAAATTAAGTGCATGTTTTTTCTTTTTGTCTTTTTTGTAATTCAGTATTACTAACGTCTACGGTGGTGAATACAGAATATTTTGTCACATATACACTTTAATACAGAAGTACACTACTGTTCAGAAGTTTATTATCGGTAAGATTTTTTTGAAGGCTTCTGAAGAAACCTTATGCTCACCATGGCTGCATTTATTTGATAAAAAAATAAAGTAAAAACAGTAATATTGTGAAATATTATTACAAGAAACATTGCTTTACTGTCACTTTTGATTATTCGAATGAGTCTTTGCTGAATAAAAGTATGAATTTAAACATGTTTCTTTATAAGAACAATTTTACTAACCCTAAACTTTTGAATGATAGTGTACCTCTATCTTTGGCATATCAGCTAAGATCTAGGCTAAAATCTCTTGCTCTTTCTGCACTTCTAAACATTCACATCCATTCAACCCTTCCTCTTTCCCTGTCTTCAGTGTGCTGAAGAAGAGTCCTCCTCATCTGGTCAAAGAGGTCATATTGGTGGATGACTACAGTGACAACCGTAAGTGTTTTGAACTTTAACCCCCAATCAACCCAAATGGTACAGAACTATATAAATCATCTCACAACCATATATAGACTGTTTCGTGCTCCTCATGTTATTTGGTCAGTGTTTCTTATTTTATCATCGCACACTCATCCTTTCTCACATAAATCATAAAGTGCATCTGAATAGCAGAACATGGCAACAGTGCAACTGAGATTTGTATGATTGTATAAAAAGTCTCTCCCGAGTCCTCAACCCATCACACTTGTTTTTTGGATGGCAAACCTATGGTTTGACTTCTTCAGATGTCTGAACTCTGTGTGAACCCTGTCCTGAAGGCAATGCTGCCCTCCTTTATAACGCTTTGCTGCAGGGAACCTGCCAGGCACTGGACTTAGTCCTCGTCTTCTGTGGTTTTACATGTGTCAATTGTGATCCTGCTTTTTCATATTGCCATTTGAAAATGGTCTTTTCTTTTTGGATATAACGCTCTTTCAGAACTGTTCACTGCATTTTCATTTGGTGGTGGTAAAACTAATGCACCTGATTATATTTCAGTGTGTCTTGTAACTTATGGTCATAGATATGTCAAAAAAGGGTCACAATCCGTTAAGGTTTCAAGAAAATATGAAATTATGCTCCTACCTTTTAATTTCTTTTAAATTTGGGATGAAGTAGCTTCTTCAGGATGTAACTGTGGCAAAAAAAAAATAAATTTTCTAGTGAATTTTTCTTTTGGTAAAACTAATGCACCTGATTATATTTCAGTGTGTCTTGTAACTTATGGTCATAGATATGTCAAAAAAGGGTCACAATCCATTAAGGTTTCAAGAAAATATGAAATTATGCTCCTACCTTTTCATTTCTTTTAAATTTGGGATGAAGTAGCTTCTTCAGGATGTAACTGTGGCAAAAAAAAAAAATAAATCCTTGATCATTTTCTAGTGAATTTTTCTTTGCCAGCTCTCCCTCAGATTTTTCAAAGAAATTTGGCTCCCAGTTCCCTGTCCTAAAGTTTTTCAAGAAGACCAGAAAAAAGTTTGTAACAAGCTGTTCATGATGTGCCCTTTCTAAATATATGGTGACATTTACAAAATTGTGCACAGACTTTTTCTGGATTAAGGAAGTGACACAACTTGCCCACTGGCACATCTTTGTGTAATATACACCACATTCCTCCTGTGTATATTAACTACAGCATATATAATAGAAGAGATGTATTGCCCTGAACACTTGAGCTGACGCAATGTTTTCTCTGGGCTTTCAGCTGAAGATGGTGCCTTACTTGGAAAAATGGAGAAAGTCAGAGTCCTACGGAACGATCGTCGAGAGGGTAAGTGATTTATAACCCTCTGAATCACTGTAACATTGTTAATCAAAAATACACTCAAGTTAATATGTAAGGACCAGTGGGTCTTTACTAGCAGCTCTTGTTTGATCATTAAAATCTAGGCATCTATTAAAACTAGCTGAAGTTTTACTTTTGCGACTAATTGTGACTTGTACTAATTGTGATTGTAACTGGCATACTTCATAGGTGCAAATATGGAGACGATAAAAGAAGAGAAAAGCAAATGGTCTGTTACGAGCTGGAGTGTATTTTTGGAAGGCGTTTTATAGATCTGTCAAGCAAAAAATGCTGTTCTGTAGTCAAAACTGCAGTTTGTTTATTCGTATCCAAAGCCTTTCAAAGGTTTTCTTTTTTAAAAAACACAAATTACTCAATAGTAAAGGAAAGAAAGAACGTGTGTTACTTCAGTCCCTGGTAAAGCTTGTAGTGAATTAATGTTAGATTGACTGTGAGTGTCAAGATGTGAAAAAAATTGTCAAAAAAAAAAAAAAACTGCTCATAAAGATCATATAGATTTTGTTGTTATAAAGAACCAAACTGGTTAATTAATATTTAATGTTTCTCTGTGCTTGAAAATCAATTCTTAGGTCTCCACATAAGACACTAGATGAGCTTTCACTCATCATATTTTAGAGATAGGAAGATTTTTCTTTGCTTATTTTGTGCCTTGTGGTCATACAGTATATGAGATCCAAATACATTGGTATGGTGACAGCCATGGTTTTTTTTTGGTTTTTTTTTGGTGTGTTTGTGTGCTATTTTTAATGTTTTTTTTTCCAAGTAATTATAATAAATTGTTGGTAATAAAATAAGTAAAAAAAAATTTTACTAGCAATGTACAAATTAAAGGTTATTTCAGGTGTCTAACAACATTATAAAGTATTCAAATAAACATTCAGAAATAATAAAAAAAAAGAATTAAATGTAAAATGAAATGGATGATTAGATATGATGAAATTGTCAGAGGTACTCCTTTTTCCCTATTATGGCTTAACTTTGTGCTCATGTTCAATAGGTGATTTTTGTCTACTTGTATACATTCCCTTCAGACAGAACTGACCTAATACCTCACCAATAATAGACATAATAAATGGGCATCATATCATTACTTTTTTCCAAAATCTCATTTACCAAACGTGTGAAGTACTCAAAATGGCAGTACTTTTGACATCTGTATGTTGGACTATCATTATGGTTCCCTGTGTAGATCATTAGGTCAGAACACAGGGAGAATAACCTTCTGCATAGTTCAGATTGCATCAGTGCCTTGAGTCTCAATCCTGTGGTTGTGTGTTGTGTTTCAGGCTTGATGCGATCCCGAGTCAGAGGGGCGGATGCGGCCACGGCCAGTGTACTAACCTTCCTTGACAGCCACTGCGAGTGTAATGAACACTGGTTGGAGCCCCTGCTTGAAAGGGTCGCTGAGGTCAGCCATGTTTTTCTTTCTCTGTCTTGTTGTTTCTTTCTCTGACAAGCAGCAAAACATTGGGTCTTATGGTTCTCAGATTTGGCAAATTAGCCATTGCTTTTGGAGGCTATAATCATACATGCCCATTACAGCAGTGGACATTTAGCAGCTCACTGCAGTTGCAAATGTCAGGCCAAGATGATAAAAGAGAAGAGTAGATGAGAAGTTGTTTTCTTTGGCTGCCTGTCTTGACGCACAAACTTTACTTGCAGTGCCATATCATTACACCTGTTTGTATGTGAAGTACTCAAAATGGCAGTACTTTTGACATCTGTATGTTGGACTATCATTATGGTTCCCTGTGTAGATCATTAGGTCAGAACACAGGGAGAATAACCTTCTGCATAGTTCAGATTGCATCAGTGCCTTGAGTCTCAATCCTGTGGTTGTGTGTTGTGTTTCAGGCTTGATGCGATCCCGAGTCAGAGGGGCGGATGCGGCCACGGCCAGTGTACTAACCTTCCTTGACAGCCACTGCGAGTGTAATGAACACTGGTTGGAGCCCCTGCTTGAAAGGGTTGCTGAGGTCAGCCATGTTTTTCTTTCTCTGTCTTGTTGTTTCTTTCTCTGACAAGCAGCAAAACATTGGGTCTTATGGTTCTCAGATTTGGCAAATTAGCCATTGCTTTTGGAGGCTATAATCATACATGCCCATTACAGCAGTGGACATTTAGCAGCTCACTGCAGTTGCAAATGTCAGGCCAAGATGATAAAAGAGAAGAGTAGATGAGAAGTTGTTTTCTTTGGCTGCCTGTCTTGACGCACAAACTTTACTTGCAGTGCCATATCATTACACCTGTTTGTATCCAATCCTGCTGACGACTGCCAACAATTCTCAAACAAGCCTTAAAAACAATTGTGGAGGGAAACTAGTGTCATTCAACACTGTGTGTTAGTACAGCATATAGATAAGACCTCAGTGTGTGTGCACAGGTGTGTTGAATGCAAGCAAATACACCCCAATTGCGGATGTGCAGGTCCGTTCTGGATCAGGATCAGATTGACCTAAAAGTAATATTTGCTTCAGTTGTGTCTTTAGGCACACGTAATTACTCTGAAATTGCCTCAAGGCTTTTGACTCACAAAATAAATAACAGGGACAAAGTACAAGACACTGAAAGTATAAATTATAGGCATAAATGTATTAAGAGGTTTCATAACCCCATTTATATTGTTAGGTGTCTTCATTTTCAGTTGGATGACCCAGATAAGCACATAATCAAATTGTGGAGTTAGTGACCCCATAATTTATCCGAGTGCTTCATCATGATGATTATACAGAGCATGAATTAAATGTTGTCCAGCTTCTGGAGAAGTATCTCTACACAGAACTTACATTGAAGCAAAATAATTATTCTAATTGAAAACATTTGTGTGCATGAGCAGAAATATACTGTCTAAATTTAAGAGTAGATCTAGCCAAGAGCTGAACTCTTACTGAATCAGTTTTTAATGGTTCTGGACATTTTTCTCATTTGCATCCACTCATCATTAGTCGTCATTAGGTTGAGTTCTTCCAGCTTTATATCAGTACTCGCCTAAACACAAACCACCAAAAAATAGTTGTGATAAATTTCAAAGTATCAGCTATTGTTAAGCATAGTTTTTACCCATATCTACAGAATGTTTCGTATTATTGAATTGCTTTATACAAACATTGACAGTCTCTGTCTGTGGGTTAAAAAGTTTCACAGGAACCATCATTTTAATCAAACAATCATTTGTTGTTTCAGAATGTTTCATGCAAGAAGTAAAATACAGTAAAAATCAATATAGAAATAATCAAGGCATGTTTTTATTCAGCAAAACAATTTTAGTCTTTCAATAAATTAACTGAAGACCGATATTTAATGATTTGAGTGTACTAATATAACAAACCGTATTTATTGTACCTACATGCATTTGAATATGTTTTAGAAAATTGCCCTGTGGAAACATTGCAGCACGGTGACAAATTAATTTGTTAATTCAGAGGTGAAGCCACAGTTGGGATGATTTGATTCGTCAGGGTATCCCAGAATTGTCATGATGAATACTGGAAGATGTCTGAGAAGCAATACATTTATATGTAGTGTTCAATTCTCCACTCCTATCACGTAGAGTTGATTGCCTGTCTTTTCTGGAGTGTTTAACTCATAGCTCTCAACTCTAAATACTCCAGTGATGTGTCAGCGAAGCTCACGAGATTAATGGGATTTTCCTAGGTATTTCTGATGGATTTATCGTGATTCGTAACGGCAGAGCAGTGCACATTTCTTAATGTCAGGACTTTCAGCAATTTTAATTCTAGTTTAATTTTATCGTTTCTGTCAGATACATCTTAAGAATGTATTGTAGCAGAGATGCATTGAGAAGTCATCTCTTTTCATATGCTTGTACTGTCAGCCCAGCCTCACTTCATTTTTGTTCTCGGCAGGATAAGACTCGGGTCGTGTCACCCATCATAGATGTCATTAACATGGACAATTTCCAGTATGTGGGGGCATCTGCAGATCTTAAAGGAGGTAAATCTCTTTCATCAGCTCCTATTTCATCATAACATAATTCAGTCACTATCCGGAACCTATTCCGTTGGATTGTGTGCTTGTGTATGATATGATTGCATTCATTCATGCATGTATTTGTGTGTGTTTATGGATAATACAGCAGATGGCATTTGCTATATTTCATGTGCAGGGCTATATTCAGTGTGTGGTACTGTATGTTCAAATGCATGTTTGGAGTGAAAGCAATACAGAGAGAATTTGTGGAGGCAGTGCAATGTGCAGAAGAGTGAGAGAGCATGATGAATCTCCAAAAGAGGAAGTGAGGAAGTGATCTCTGAGTGGAATAGCTTTTCCTCTATGAGCTCGGAGGTTTCTGGATGCAGTGGCAAATAATATGGAAATGGATCTATCCATGTTGGTATCACTGTATTTTATAAAGCAGCATGGGTTATAAATCTAATTTTATTTATATGGGCTTTTCTCAGCACATTTTGGTTGAATGTGTGCTTTTTAACTGGCATTCAGACTTTATCTAGCATTTTCTCCTTTCTTTATAATATGTTCTGAATGGAATACTAGTACAGGGCTGCATACTGTGCACAGTTTTTAAAAAAAAAAAAAAAAAAAAAAAAAGAGTAGTATGTAAGGCAGTACCAAATCATTTTAAATAGTATGATGCTACATTAGTGTCTCTTTGATATGCTGCATCTTGAATTTGAGGATTAAAATGGTTATTTACAGTTCTTACTACTGTTTTACTTCTCCAGAAATTTCTGCTATTAATTCAGCAAACAGTTAAAATGCATACTCCATTTAAACTTATTGTAGATTTTTTTTCTGTATATTTAAGAAATTTGAAATGTCAAGTCATCATTTCTAATTTTGTATTATATTCTTAATATTTGAAGTTATTTTTTCTTAATATTTATATTTATTTTAGTAATTTTAGTGATTGTCATTTATATTAGATTTTAAGTACTTCTGTGTATTTGCATATAGTACTATATATGTATGTTGATTCGGTTTTTTTTTGCATTTATTTAACCATCTAGAGCTACCAAGGGTCACATTTTATGTTGATTCTTGTGTACAGCAGACAGAAAACAAGAGGCATTTGTAAAATAAGACTTGCCAACAGTAAGGTTTTAAAGATACAGCATTTACACAGAACCAAAGCCTAAACCCCACGATTACTTAAAACTTTAAGACTATTCTTTTGCTGTCTGGCAAGCTGTGGTATTTCCTACTGGAAATGCAAATATGGTTTTAATCCAGTTTTGTGTGGAATGTCTTTTGGTGAAAATAAATGTTACATTAAAACATTTGAATACTGTGCACAGAATACATGCTGCATACTGACAAAATAGTATGCTATTCGGAACAAAGCCTCAGTCTTTTCATCAGAGAAATTGCAGTATCGGTAATATGCCCCCTTATTCCCTTGCCTGACACATGGCTGAACAGGGCATTGAACCTACATTTAAAATCAGACTTCATCCCTAATGTAATGTGTAATCTTCCAGGTTTTGATTGGAATCTAGTTTTTAAATGGGACTACATGACCCTGGAACAAAGACGAGCACGGCAAGGAAACCCCATTGCTCCTATCAAGTAAGCATTAGTCTCTCTTCTTAAATATCTGTGTTACAAATGTTTTGGATCATGAACTGGTGAGTTGGTGAAAGATTATTGACAGATGACTACTTTTTATTCTTCTCACACTGTTCTCCAATTAATTAAGTGTCAGCTGTTTAATGTATAGACTCTCTTGAAACAGAACTCCAGCTATAGGTGTGCAGTCTGTTTTTGATATATTACTTTTATTAAACTTTTTTTTTTATTAAGCTTTATGTTTTAGTTTTTGCAATTTTAGTACATCAGTTTAACCTTATTACAGCTTAACTTAGTTGCAAAGTCGACATTCTAATTTAATTTTTTAAGTTTAAGTTTTTCATCTAATATTTATAATGTAATTTATTTTAGCTTTATTTCATTGATAAAAAATGACTTTTAATGGTTTCAGTTAACAATAACATAGATGGCTATAGTGCTAGAGTTATTTTATGATGATTTTCTTGTCCAAATTCTATGCTCTCAAACATGGCATGTGGTAAACTAATGCGCACAAGTCTCTTTAAATACACATAAGATCTGCCTCCAAATGTTAATTCTGCTGTCAACAAGGAAAAGAATCCCTAAAGTTCTTGTAATAACAAAATAACAAGTTAGCCCATGTGCTTGCTTGCTTGCTAGTTTGTAAAAGGTCTGTCCTCCAGGGAATGACTCGAATCATTAACAGCTAAAGGCGAGCGAGAAAGAGAAAGTAAGGTGTGAAGGGACCCAAATGGGGGATTGTATGGAGGGTGTGTTGCTGTGATGTGAAATCTCAATCACTGTGCAGCGAGTACATTAAAAGTACATTAAGATAATAAACAGTGTGGTGCCTTTATGGGATGTGCTGTGTAAAAGTCTTCATGACACAGCACTCTTCATTCTTGTTTATTGATTCCGGTGTTGTTTAATGAATTTGTTTGAGGCTGTGATCAGATTGCTCTATCGCAGCACTGAAGAGTGAAATGAGCACAGTTTTATAAAGTCACAAATGGCCACTGAAACAAAACACATCGCCAGTATGTCAGATAACTGCTTAGATTATATTTTATAGAAAGTAAGTTCTATGAAGTGTATAAAGTTCTGAGCAAGTCCAAGATTTGGTTTGATTTTATCTCAGTTTTCATATTTTGTGATGCTTGTGTTCTCCAGGACTCCCATGATTGCTGGTGGCCTCTTTGTAATGGATAAGAACTACTTTGAGGAGCTGGGAAAGTACGACATGATGATGGACGTGTGGGGCGGTGAGAATCTTGGTGAGTGGATGCTTTATTTCTCTAAATGCCCTGCATTTCTTCTGATTGGAGCTGACTGACTGAAGACACAGTGGATCTTCTCAGTGTACCAGTGTGTCCTTTATTGATTATGTCGAAGATTTGCCTATTCAAAGTGGCCCCAAAAAGTATTTGGACACATATTGCATTATATATATAAGGGTTTTTATAATTATATCATTTCTCTAATGCACCTATTTTTATTTCTACCAAAGTCATTTCAGTGCGCATTACATTGTAATTGCATTTAATTAACTTTGAAGTAGGATATATTTATGAGGGCCTGAAGGCAGTGTGAATTCATACATCCACTAAAATTATTTTAGGACCAGCTGCTCGCATGCAAAAATGGTTGAAAAAAGGTCAGCATTAATTGTTTACATAGGCCACATGGTTTATTTAATGCAGCGAAATTTATGAATTTGTGTCCTTAAATGTGAATACTATGTCCAAATACTATGTTGCATTAACCGTATATAAATCTGAAAATGAGATCATGATACTTCTATAATTAGATTGTATTGAGATAATGCCTTACTCAGACAAAATGCAATGTGCCCATCTAAGGGGCAATTCAGGTCACCACTGAAGAACTACTGCTGTTTTTATATTATTAGCAATGAGACTTGAATAGAAAACTGCAGTGTAAGACTCAATGAGGTAGAGTTTTTCAGGTTTTTTCATTATGTGTGTGGCATGATGGATTCTGAAAGAAAATTCTGACTCATTCCACAAACACAGCACTTTTCTCAGCTGTGCTGCTTGTGGAAAAGTCTACAACAGCTCCAGAAATTATCCATCAGCCTGGAATAAAGTTGCATTTTGCATTTGTGTGTGTCTAAAGAAGTTTGTAAAGACCAAGAAGTTTCACAAAGCAGTGCTTTTTTTGTTTTTGTTTGTTTGAATATAACACTTGTGCAATTGTGAGTTTTGACCCTTTGCTTTATTTTCCCATTTACATTTATGGATTGGTTGTTTGTGTGTTCTGTGATGGGTTTTATTAATCTCTGGCTGCTGTTGTGATGCTCAGAGATCTCATTCCGGGTCTGGCAGTGTGGAGGCAGTCTGGAGATCATTCCCTGCAGTCGAGTCGGTCATGTCTTCAGGAAACAGCATCCATACACTTTCCCAGGGGGCAGCGGAACTGTTTTTGCCAGGTGTCCACCGAATTATATTATGTTATCATTTGAAAGTTTGGGATTAGTTTTTTTTTTTTAAGAATTTAATACTTTTATTCAGAAAAGATGCAATAAACTGAATTGTATTGTATACACTTTCCCAGGGGGCAGCGGAACTGTTTTTGCCAGGTGTCCACCGAATTATATTATGTTATCATTTGAAAGTTTGGGATTAGTTTTTTTTTTTTTAAGAATTTAATACTTTTATTCAGAAAAGATGCAATAAACTGAATTGTATTGTATTTTAGTGTGTTGTATCGTATTACATTTTATATTATGTTACATTATATTTTATTATATATAATATGGTGTGGTTCGTCCAGAGTTAGACTTTGAGCTATCCAGTTTATAATCACCGTTTCAGGATAGTTAACTGTAGTCAGGATTGTTGTAACCGTGCTAGACGTTATATTCCTGAGTATCCAGACTGAGAATTGTTACAGTAGCTAAAGAACACATTTCTTATTTATCTTTGGTTTTATGATTGCTCAAGCGACATGAGCCCTTTATTATTCTGGTTCATGTACTCCACCCAGTGGGTGAAAGCAGTATGGCAGTCTGTGATATGTGAGCTGTTGTGAGGTAGTGCAGTTGAAATTGAAAGTGACATTCTGTCATAGTTATAAAACACCCAGTAATGTGCCGCAGAAGATCTGTTAGTGTTGAAGTTAGATTAAGCAATAATGTAGACATGTTATGCTCATTAGCAGAACATTAGTATCTCTATATAAAATGTATAATTTATTCTCATCTGCTTGTGTTTGTCTTTGCAGGAACACAAGGCGAGCGGCAGAGGTTTGGATGGACGATTTTAAGAACTTCTACTACGCTGCTGTGCCCTCAGCCCGTAATGTACCCTATGGCAAGTAAGTGTTTATCTGTCTTAATTTAGAAATATTGCTAATGGAAAGCTTTGGAATATAGAGTAGCACATTTGCTTTCTTCAACATGAGAAGAAGCTAATTTCTCACTGCCAAGGCCACGAGAGGCCACTAATTTCAGACTTGGCTAGTTGAAGTTCTCTGTTTTGAAACATTTCGACCTCCAAATGAACTCCACATGACTAGTTTTCCTCTTTAATTGCAGCATTCAGAGCAGGCTGGAAATGAAGAAGAGGTTGGGCTGTAAACCCTTTAAGTGGTACCTGGAGAACGTCTATCCTGAGCTACGGTGAGTGTCTGACCTGAGCGAAATAAAAATAGCTGTAGGATCACTTTGGCCCTGTTTACACCTGCTGTTCTGTGCTCTGTGAAGTTTTGTGCATAAATATGTATGAGCTTTTTGATCAGATGGTTTTCTGTACATGACTGGCTGTTTAAAACCTTTTGTTTGGAACAATGATTGATGAAGTGTAAACAGATCCTTTAACCCTTTCTTATAATGTTTAAATGTGCAGGCAGTTTTTTAAGTCTAGATGTGTAAATTTTAAATAAATAAACTTTTTACATTTTTATTAAAGCCCACTACCAGTACTGCAGGTGGCTTAATTAGTACCTAACTTGTTGTTTCTGTCTTGTTTAGGGTCCCTGATCATCAGGACATAGCCTTTGGAGCACTACAACAGGGTCAGAACTGTCTGGACACACTGGGACACTTTGCTGATGGTGTGGTGGGGGTGTACGAGTGCCACAACGCAGGGGGCAATCAGGTACCAATCCGATCTCAGGTACTGAACAGTCTTATGTCAGGTGTGGCAGCAGAGAACTGGGTGATGGACTCGGTTATGATGTATAGATGAGGGCCACACAATAGTTTCTGGATTACTTTACCCACGTTTATCGTCACACGTCTGAGGGATTTAAAGGGTTCATCACACGTATACATAAGTATGCTTGTCTGTTTGAATATGAAAAATAAATATATATTTATATATATTTATTTGATCAAAAATACAGTGCAACAGTAATATTGTGCAGTGTTATTACGTATTTAAATATTATTTATTGCTATGATGGTAAAGCTGAATTTTCAGCATCCATTACTTGAGTCTTCAGTGTCACATGATCCTTCAGAAATCATTCATTCTAATATTCAAAAATGATTATATTTATTATAATTAATTTGTATGTTTTATTAATTTAGATTAATATCAAATTATATATTAATAAGCTACTTTTTGTTATTTTCACCATTTTAAACACATTTGTACCTTAATAAGAGATCACAAAAACTGCATAATTATAAAAGAATTAGCAGCATGCTTTTGGGTGGATTATAGCATATCACAACACATAACATCTCAAAACTTCTCAAACTTACCCATGTACCGTACATTTCAGAAAATGGCATCCTCTCACCAAGTCGTTGTTGTGTCTAAGTTCCTGTGTTGATTTATGTGGGTGTATTTTCTGCAAATGCTCCCTGCTTACCATGTTTCTAATGAACAGGAATGGGCCCTGACTAAAGACAAATCAATCAAACACATGGACCTTTGCCTGACAGTGGTGGATCGCACCGCTGGCTCACAGATCAAACTGCAGGGCTGCAGGGAGAACGACAGCAGACAGGTGAGCATGCTGTGCTCAAAGCAGGGGTTTGGAGGAGACGCCGCTGCTCAGATTTTCAACATCATCATCATTGTTTCCATTGCAGAAATGGGAGCAGATAGACAACAACTCCAAACTGCGGCATGTGGGCAGCAATCTGTGCTTGGACAGCCGAAGCGCGCGGAACGGTGGCCTGACGGTGGAGGTGTGCAGCCCGTCACTCACCCAGCAGTGGAAGTTCACTCTCAACCTCCAGCCGTAGCTTGACATGCCGATCTCAGCCCTCCCATTCTCGCCCTCGGACAGCCCGTGCTGGGAACGCACTCGCCCCTCAGAGATAATTGCTGCCCGGATACAGACTCAGGGCCGCCACGGTGCGGTCTGGTGGTCCTCGAGGGCCACCGGGCAATGAAAACACAAACAAGATGATGACTATTTCCATCTAACTATATACCTCACTGTTTCATCTGTTGTCCAGCTCTTGGAAAGTGAATCTTAAGTGTCTAAACTGTATCGAAACCAAAACAAATGTTTTCCGATGCAAAGGATCCGTTTTTCTTTCTTATTTTTCACCTTTTCGTGTCTCATTTTCTTGAATTCCAGCGGGGTTTTTTTAACAATGGACATCCATTGTTTTTTATTTTTCTAGTCATGTTACCAATATTGAATGTAAATTACATGTTTTATGGAGGCTCCCTTCATGCGCTGTGATTAGACTGGATTTTAGTTTGGGTTTGGTTTAATTTGTGGGCTCATGGGATTGAGGGGAGGACTCATTTGTTGTGCGCACCGTCACAGACACACTGAGACTGTGGAGGACAGCGGCAGCCTTGTGTTTTTCGGCTCGCGGTGCTCATGCAAAAAGAGCAGGAAAAAAGGAGAGACCTTTTTTTGTTGTTTTCTAGATTCTATTAAATTGTCAATCTGTCTTTTTCTGTTAAAGGTGCAATGTGTAAAGATTCAACCCGCTTCCAGTAAGGGCCCCTGGTGAGTTCTGAAGGAGAACTGAGACGTTGTATAGAACGTGACTGCTGGATTCACATACTGTAGCACTGGCTGCTAACAAATCAGTATCTAAAACATGTCTTCAAACACAAACAATTGTTTCTCAGCCACACTAATCATTTATTTCTTAATTCTATGTAGCCTTTTTTTCTTCGCCAAGTGTATTACGTCAGATAATCATGTTAATAACCTGGTAACTCCAAGGAGAGGCTGATCTGAAGCTTTGATCCTGCTTTCTTGGGTTTCGAGCAAAGATGGATGTGTATTACTCCTCATCTTCCGTGATTTCTTTCTTCTGACTTTGTGCAGTACATGATCTGGATCATAATATGGGCATTGGAAAAGCTTCTTTCCTGCCTCCTTAAAGTCCTGGATGTTTTATTCTCAAGATCAATCATGATCCTCAGCAGCTGTGGCCAAATATGGCACAATATATCACTACTTGAGCATCCTCGTTCTATGGTTAAAAGTTACTGCCTTTGTTATCCATGATACTGTAAGGAAAATGTGAGTTTTTTTTTGTTTTTGTGAATGTGTTTCTAAGCAGCTTTCAAAGTGTGCTTTAGAGAAGCATCTGAGCTCACAAAGGAGAAACGCAACACTGTTTGTGAGTGTCCTTTTAATTAGCATTTTATTCATGCCCCCGAGATACTTTTTCACATCCAAACCTTGTGAATCTTTGTGGTACTTCAGTTGATTTTAACAGAACTAGTGTTACTGTAAATCCAACAGACAAAGAAGCCTGTGATATGTGAAGCAATCATTTAACCCACCTGCATTTCATGTATAACGCCGTAGCAATTCTGACTAACTTATTGTAGGCTAGGGAATCCAGACTAAATGAGTCCCTGACTGGTTTTCAGTCAGCTCTCCTCATGTATCAACAGTTAAGTGTTATGTTAATCTTAGACTTGTATATGCTGGGTTCATCTGCACCACCCTGTATTGTCCCATAAATAACAGTTCTCCATTAGTAAGTGTGAAGACGGCAACAGAAACATGCAACAGAAGACTCTCTGTCTTGATGTTTCAGAGTCTGGGCAGAGATTGTGTGGCCTTTAGGAAGAAAATCGGCCCACCTACCTGCATTTTGTTCTCAGCGTTCTGTAGCTTCATCAGGTTCCTGTATGTCAGATGATTCTGCTGGACGGGAAAGCAAGAGGTAGATGTGGACTGCACTTTTGCCATAGTGAATCAAGCCACCTTTCTTCAGTTTAAAAGGAGAAGCCAATGAAATCATGTAAAGTTTGGGCTTTGAATGATGGCCTTGTTGAAGAACCAAATTCAGAGCAATACATTATGGCTAATCTTTGAATTGGATGAAATGTTTACATAGCACAGTGTGCCAAAGTCATTTGCTGTTTGATTGAAACATGGAAACACACTTCTACTCCAGACTAGGACAGTTTCATTTTTAGTAAATGAAGGACTTGTGACCCCACCTTTTTTTTTGTCTCTTTGGTTTCCTTGAAAACCCAATTTTAGAAAGATCTTGATGTTGCATTAAATGGCAAAGGAAACAGCATGGGGTCTATAATAGTGTGTATGTGTGTATATACAGTATGTATGTCCATGCATGTACATTTACACATTCAGTTGCAATTATAGTGATTTGGTCAACTGTACAGCGCTTGTATTTGTTCATTGTTTTATAGATATTGCAAAAGTTTGAATGACGGAAAATAATTAACTTAAAATAAAATGTAAAAAAAAAATATATATACATTTAAAGAATCTCATTCTTTCTTTAACAAACAAACATTGCCTTTAAGTCGATTATTTTAATTTACAGCTTTACTGTAATGAGAATTTGAGGACAGAATGTGCATATGTCCTAAAAATGTCATAATGCAAATAAAAGTAACAAGGGTTCTAATAGTACTTATATATATAGTTGTTGAAGAACCAAATTCAGAGCAATACATTATGGCTAATCTTTGAATTGGATGAAATGTTTACATAGCACAGTGTGCCAAAGTCATTTGCTGTTTGATTGAAACATGGAAACACACTTCTACTCCAGACTAGGACAGTTTCATTTTTAGTAAATGAAGGACTTGTGACCCCACCTTTTTTTTTGTCTCTTTGGTTTCCTTGAAAACCCAATTTTAGAAAGATCTTGATGTTGCATTAAATGGCAAAGGAAACAGCATGGGGTCTATAATAGTGTGTATGTGTGTATATACAGTATGTATGTCCATGCATGTACATTTACACATTCAGTTGCAATTATAGTGATTTGGTCAACTGTACAGCGCTTGTATTTGTTCATTGTTTTATAGATATTGCAAAAGTTTGAATGACGGAAAATAATTAACTTAAAATAAAATGTAAAAAAAAAATAATTATATACATATGCAGTGTCCCAAGTGTTTTCACATATGATGCATTAACAAAACTAAATAAATATTTTTGCATCAAAAATGCAATCTACTACTAGGACCCTCTGAATTTTTGTATTGTGATTTGTATTTATTGTATTACATTACATTCAAAAATGAAAATTAAATTCAGTACAAACTACCATTTTTTTTATATAACATTTGAGATATA
>NW_015557064.1:716558-723335 GCF_001515605.1 Sinocyclocheilus anshuiensis | reverse complement strand
TATATATATATTAAATATATACATTTAAAGAATCTCATTCTTTCTTTAACAAACAAACATTGCCTTTAAGTCGATTATTTTAATTTACAGCTTTACTGTAATGAGAATTTGAGGACAGAATGTGCATATGTCCTAAAAATGTCATAATGCAAATAAAAGTAACAAGGGTTCTAATAGTACTTATATATATAGAGAGAGAGAGAGAGAGAGTTTTTTCTTTTTCTATTTAATAGAAAATTTGACCTTGACAATTCTTTGTGAGATTCTAGTAATAGTGCAATGAATGTTGCAACCAATTACTGTAGGGGAAAAATTATGTATAAACAACATTTATTAGTGTGCAAATTGGTGTAAACTCACATAGAAGCAGGGAGGTGAAACACAGGTCAGTTTGATAACTGGACATACAGTGAAGGTGAACATTACAGATAACACATAGATACTCTCACATACACCTGAATCATTTCAACATTCACAGTGAGAAGACAAGTGAAGGAACACCAAGCATTATACAGCAAGACACGGCACATTCACAACATTCATACATGAAAATAGATACATGTCCAACACTGGGTTCTTGTTACGTTGACCAGATATTGAGGAATTTGTTCCAGTAAATGAGACTATATAATTGTCATAGCTGTTTTGTTATTAAAAGGACAGTTTGTTTTTACCTGCTATCATGCCACACGAAGCTGGCCCTAAAGTATATCGTACAATGTTAGTGGCCAGTGCAAAAGCAGAAACTTTGCTTATTGGAAGGTTTTTATTCTAATGTACTGCACCAGCAAGAGCTTTAATTAAAAGTCTCGGTCGTGCCGACCATTTTCTGGCTTACAGATTATGTTCTTGGCAGACAGGTTCATAGCACCCGGTCCAATCTCCAACATTATATTGCACTACAGTAGATGTTGTAGTTACAAAACCCTGAGGTCACCCTAGATAAGGTCAAACATCTCTCTTAACACCATTACAGTTCACTGTCTGCCTGATTAAAATAATTAAATAATTCCCACTGAAGTACAGATCGAACCCAAAAGATGCTTTGGAAAACACGGATATACGATCTCAAAATCATCTGTTGCATTTTATATTAGATAAGCACAGGGGGCAGTTATTGCCTGAAGTGTATTTGTTAGTATATTGACTATGTAGATAAGAGTAGTAGTACAAAAATATTACAATGAAGTGAAATCAAACATTTGCAACATTCATGACAAAACAAATGTTTATGAGCACACCTATATAATGCAACATTGCTTTTGTCTTGATTTAAAAGATGCAGGTATAAAATATGGCATATATATATATATATATATATATATATATATATAATATTGGTGTGAATTACAGCAGCTGACATTACGAAGTAGACTTTTTATACAGAATTGTAAAGACTGAATATGAAGCTTTAAAAGAATGTTTTAAGTAATGTTCAATGATAAACATACTAATTGGTTTGTTAGTGTGCAGCGTTTGAAAAACAGCAGGTGAGGGCACAGTAAATAAGAAATGAAAAGCCAAGGAAATAAACATGTCTGGTAAATCTATGACAAATTCACTCACAATAGTACATCTGTCCCTTACAGTGGTCGTTATCTAGTATGAATATAACACAGTGATACAGTGGGAGATGTTTGACTAAAAATATTACCTGAGGGAAATGAATCCGCTTCAGTTCTTTGAAGGAACAAATTATGCCATGGGCTGCGATTGTACCGTCATTACCACAGTTACAATATAGCAACAAGAATTTATATTTTGATAGCTTCTGGAACAGTGAAAGACCACATAAATCCACCCGCTTACAGGTAGAGATACATTCTAGTTAAAGTCTTTTATCATTTCATTCTTTTCTCTTTTTTTCCGATTCATTTGCAAATACATCAATGCCCCTAGATAATCAATTTAAATTACACATAATACAAATATATAAATGAATTATTAGAAATAATATTTACATTATTTTTGGTATACTACTGTATATTGGGCCCTTTTCCTATTTTCATCATCATTTAATTGACAAAACGATATGGATATTAATGAAAGGCAGGCAAAGGACTTAATATGTTCTATTGAATACAGATTTGATTGGAAATCTAATTTGGGAACATTATTTAAAATCTGCAAATCCTATTTAGGAGACTTTTACGAATCCTGACCGCTACTTGTGAGTGCAAAAACAATTGGGAAAGCATAGTAGTTTTGCCACATTTCACCTCCAGTTTCGGTGTCTGTGTGGCATTATACATCATCTGTGTTGTTGCCTTTTTTAAAAAAAAAAAAGAGTCATAAATATTAAGTGATATAAAATAGAAAAAAGCCCAGGTATTTGGGAGAACATCTACGAATTTCTGTGATTTAACGTGTGAATTGCATTACATTCTCGTTTTGCTGATAAAAAACCTCAATCACAGAGTATATACAGTATATTTATCAGTGCTGAATGTTGGATATGCTGCTCACAAACAGAGAATTCACAAAACATTGTACCTCAGGGTTCACAACTATGTCAACACTATTACTGGAACTCTAATTATAAAAATCATTGCACATCTACAAAGGGCACATTTTCGTGTTTCTCATGCAGCAAGTGTTACAGTGACGTATGTACAGGTGCATCTCAATAAATTAGAATGTCGTGGAAAAGTTCATTTATTTCAGTAATTCAACTCAAATTGTGAAACTCGTGTATTAAATAAATTAAATGCACACAGACTGAAGTAGTTTAAGTCTTTGGTTCTTTTAATTGTGATGATTTTGGCTCACATTTAACAAAAACCCACCAATTCACTATCTCAACAAATTAGAATATGGTGACATGCCAATCAGCTAATCAACTCAAAACACCTGCAAAGGTTTCCTGAGCCTTCAAAATGGTCTCTCAGTTTGGTTCACTTAATAAAAAAAATAAAATAAAAAAAAAAGTGACGTGACATGTGGCCAAGTATGGTGACCCATACTCGGAATTAGTGCTCTGCATTTACCCATCCAAAGTGCACACACACAGCAGTGAACACACACAAACCGTGAACACACACCCGGAGCAGTGGGCAGCCATTTTATGCTGTGGCGCCCGGGGAGCAGTTGGGGGTTCGGTCTTGCTCAGGGGCACCTCAGTCATGGTATTGAAGGTGGGAGTGTACAGTAAATGAACATACTTTCCAGAAGGCCAACAATTCACTAAAATTTTTTTTTTTATTGGTCTTATGAAGTATTCTAATTTGTTGAGATAGTGAATTGGTGGGTTTTTGTTAAATGTGAGCCAAAATCATCACAATTAAAAGAACCAAAGACTTAAACTACTTCAGTCTGTGTGCATTGGATTTATTTAATACACGAGTTTCACAATTTGAGTTGAATTACTGAAATAAATTAACTTTTCCACAACATTCTAATTTATTGAGATGCACCTGTACATTAGTCCTGTAGTATCAAATGGCCAAATGGGGTCTTAAATGGGAGTTTAGATGGAAAACGTCCCTTTTTCAACCAAACTTGGCACATTTTGTGTTATGTATAGGGTTTGTTCACTCAAAATGACCCTGAAGTGCAGAATGCAAGTGTATTTGAGTATGTTAGTATGAGTGGGTTGTCACGGGTGGGTTTGAGACAGCATGCGGTTTCTTTCACTGAGTGGGTGAGCAGTCGTCCATATCCAGGAGCTCCTTGACCAGCCTCTCGCCGAACTGTGCCCGGCTGTAGCGTTTGACGTGGTAGGTGTCTGACATCTTGTAAAGAATATAGGCATTGTTGATGGCGATGCTGATGGTTAGCCAAAACACCTGTTGCCAGGTCTTATTAGGCTTGTGGAAAATGAAGTACCTAGTTGGAAAAACATGAGTTGAGTGAACTATAAAATGCATGTATATATCCTAAAGGTTAATTGTAAAACAGACTTGATTGGTCAATCTCACTTGCTGTACTTGTCATCATATTTGCAGATGTAACTCAGGTGCGCAGCAAAGGCCTCCACAGCAAGGGGACATGGGATTTCTCCACTCTTCCTCTTAATGATCACCCCTAGGACAATCCGGGCAGAAATGTCAATCACAGTTAGCAGACAGGAGGATTTAACATCTGACAATAAGGAACAACTGTTCAGTTTTCTGCTGCATCTTAGCAACGAGATCTTCTGCTTTGTTAGTAGCATGAATCATGCCTTTACTGATCACAAGAATAAATGTAGATTTTAAACAATCTTATTGAACACCAATCTGTTGTATTTCTACTTGATTTCAAACTCTGTATTAAACTGGCCACAAACCACAGGGAGTTAAACTGGAATTTTAATCGGAATAACAAGAAGAATAATTTACTGAATTGTACCTGTCTGTCTGTCTTATAAACCTGCAAACTTCAAAGCTTTTTTAAACTTCCAAACAAGGTTTTATCAAGTCAACATTTAAAGTGTTACAGTTGCATTTCTTTTCATTTCAAGTCATTTCATTTCTACTTTCTTACATTCACATTTAAATTACAGTTCTGCATTCTGCGTGCAACCTCAGTTTAAATTCTGGAACTGGATTAGAATATAAAAGGCATTCTCAGTTCAATTTTGAATGGCGCACGACCTTGGTAGGCGTCCTTCTTGTGTAATCACTCATCATATAACTTATGTATCATCTTCTACATTTTTAATCTGAGTCACATGTAATTAAATTAGAATCAAAAACATGATGTCACTGAAACATAATCAGTAAGAAGTCCCAGTCATTAGATCTGTACCATTATGAACCCTCAGCATACAATTAACTGCCATCTGTTGCAATCAGTAGTAATCTACTGCTCATTAGAGCACAAAGTACTGTCTTCCTCAGGAGTGCTTGTGGCATGTAAATTACAATGCTGGCACTTTTTGAAAATTAAAATGGGCTATTTTGAGTCCTAAAGACTACGGGGAAATGCACGGAAAGAATTTTTATAGACTGTGGACTTACAAAGTGTCTAAAAGTTGAGGCTGAATACTGGTGGGATGCTAATTTTAGTTCAGGTTATAGAAAACTTGGCAGAGATCTAGCACTGAGTTTTCAATGAAACTGTATAGCCCTATTAATCAAAAGCGACACCTGCTCTCAAAGAGGAGCACAAAAAGCTTTTACTATATAAACGTATTATTTCAGATTCCAGAGAATGAAATATAAGTCGTAATTTTATCTCCCTTTTGCCTGACCTCATAAATCAGAAGCAATGTTATTTGTACCATATAGATATAGCTAGATATACCTTTCGAGAATGTGAAGTGCTTTGAACACTTCATGCATATATTTGGTTTTTGATTGGATTGTAATAAAAAGGAAAATAAGATGATTGAATTGATAAAATATATATTGATGCAGCTCAATGCTTTATATCACTCTCTAATGAAAATGCCTAGTATCAGCGCTGACATTTCTCATGTGAAGTTGCTGTCAGAATGGATCAAGGCTTATCAAAGAAAAGTGAAGACCAGCGCAATACAAAGAAGCTTTGCCTTTTATAATCCTATGATGTGCACAATATCCACTTAATCCACAAACATCAGCGTAAAACCAATCTAAGCTTGCACTGCTATAGTGAAGACGCTCTCTGGGAGGCGCTTTGATGCAGCTTGCGAGTGTCATTGTAGTTTGCATGTTTCCTTTTTAGGGCTGACGTTCGATTAAAATTTTTTATCTAATGAATTACATGATGTGGCAATTAATTAATCTAATTAATCGCAAATTAAATTTGTTTGTGGAAATACCCCAAAAGGTCATTTAAAGCCATCATAAATGAGAAAAGTTTCAAGTAGACATTACAAAAAGTAGCTTTAGAATGAAATATTTTATTTGATTCAACATAAAATTTATTACACATTTAGGCTACAATGGCCTAACATAAAATATGGAACATAAAATAATATAATTTGAGAAACATCTCTATTTTTTGTTCATAGAATGAAAGTCACTGGTTACCAGCAGTCTTCAAAATATCTTATTTTATGTTCCACAAAAGAAAGCAAGCCATACAGGTTTGAAATGACATGAGGGTGAGTAAATAATTTCAGAATTTAATTTTTTTTGGTGAACTATCCTTTTTTTATATGGAAATATATTTAATATTTAAATATATATTATATAATATATTTTTTATAATAATAATTATAATAAATTATAATATATTTTTTTAATGAAATGATACTCTAAACAAGAAACTAAAACTGCCAGTAGGTGGCGGTAAATGTCTTTATGAGTAAGTCATTGAGTCATTCATTCATTCCATTCGTTCAAACAGCTGATTCATTCAGAAAAAAATCACCACTGTGTTGCTTGCAGATGCACAACAGTTCTGCTGTGGCTTTATAGGTAATATTTTCGCTGGCAAAATTGTGTTTACAATGTAACACAATATTAAATTCTTATTCACTGAATTGTCTTATAAAATCACATTTGCACTCATGCTATTCTGGACAAAAATACAGCACTCGTGTGATATCGCTTATCAAATATGAGACAAAAACTCATACAGGGACATTTTTTCCCCAATCTCTTGAATTTTAGGGGTATATAACTACATTTATTGAATGTGTCATGCAGTGAGTTGTTGCCCTGCATCATGTGTGTCAAATCAACAGTCAAATGTTTGCAGTGTAAGATGACATACAGGTCTGGGGTGGGGCGGGCGCGTTAAAGGGTTAGTTCACCCAAAAATGAAAATTAGCCCATGAATTACTCACCCTCAGGGCATCCTAGGGGTATATGACTTTCTTCTTTCAGACGAATCCAGTCGGAGTTATATTAAAAATTGTCTTTGATC
>NW_015557064.1:677225-716351 GCF_001515605.1 Sinocyclocheilus anshuiensis | reverse complement strand
TAGCTTGCGCCAACAGTTGTACACGGAAGCAGCTCCGAGAAGATGACGTAAGATGTCGGCGTTGCGCATGCGCCAGTGAGTCTCGTGAAAACCAGCGTTTTTTTACAGGAGCAAAGGAAGCAAAGTTTCCTTACTTTAGCAAAGGAAAACCAGTCTCCTCTTGGCTTATATCGAAATCCTCTGACATTCTTCTTTACAAATCCTCGTTTTGTACTTCTAATTAGTGACTGTTGTTTTGTTTTGATCTCTCTGCTGCGCTTCCGTGTTCGTCACATATGAGCGGCGCATGCGCAAAGCCGACTTCCATACGTCATCCTCCCGGAACTGCTTCTGTGTACAACTGTTGGCGCAAGCTAGATTAAAGTGATTATTACGTTTTGAATATGGATATTTTTCTTACATAAATGCATCGATTCGCTACAGGAGGCCTTTGTTCACCCCCCGGAGCCGTATGAGACACTTTTTATTATGAATGGATGCGCTTTATTTCACTTTTTTTGGACTGATGCACTGCAACACCCGCTGACTGCCATTAAACAGCTTGGAAGATCAAAGACAATTTTTAATATAACTCCGACTGGATTCGTCTGAAAGAAGAAAGTCATATACACCTAGGATGCCTTGAGGGTGAGTACTTCATGGGCTAATTTTCATTTTTGGGTGAACTAACCCTTTAACTGCGTAAAAAAAATCGCGTTATTTCTTCCTAACTAATTATTTAATTAATGTGTTAAATTGGCAGCCCTATTCCTTTTATTATAAACTGAAAAAACTGCTTTATTCAAGCAAGAAGAAACATATCATCTGCCTGTCCTGTGTGTTTCTTACCTTCTTTAGTGGGAGGGTAGGCATTAGTGAGGAACCTGAAGTTGCCTTTGTTGTACCAGTTGATTATGGACATATTGCCTCTCATCTTAATGTGAGACTGGCCACGTTGCTGTGGAGCCTCGGTATTGATCAGCATAGACTGAGGAAGACCTGTACAATCGCTCTTCCTGGTGCTCAACAACCCGCAGCAGTAGATGCCTGCAGGAGAGGAAGAAAAAAATTAAAGAACAAAAATAAAAAAATCCATCAGGCTGAGAATGAATATTTAGCCTGAGCGCTCAGTTTATGGCACAAGTGTTCACATTTGAATGCTGATCGGATGAATAGAGGTCACATGAATAGACCCCTGCATGTGTGATCTATGAAGCTGTGAGCAGATGTCTTCTCCACAGCACTGCCGGATGCTGCAGCCTCTCTGAAAGTGGCCTAGAAATCTGATTGAGATATGATGATTATTCATCCTCCCCGCAAAGGGGACAATTGTGTGACTAATCTTTCCTTGAAGACTTTCTTCTCCATCCTATATACTTATACAATGAACAAAGTGCTGTCAAATGTCCAGTAGGATTCACTCAGGAGTGTTTGGACAACTTTTAACTAAATCAATGTTATCTGAAATAAAATAAAATAAATAAATTATCTTCGGCCTGCATCCTCGTGCCTACGGCTGAATCACAGCTGTGCTGATAAACAGCCATATTGTTTTTCGATACCATTTTTCTACAAAGAAAAACTATGTAAAAACCATCAAAAGTCACTGCTTTACGTGAACTCTCTGAACAAACCAATTCATTGAACTGGACATATGTTGTACAGCTGAGTGATATCCTGTTCACTCTTTGTATGAATAATAGACCATTTGTCAGATATCCATTGTGCTGTTTTGCTCAAGCATTCAAGCTTGTTTGTTTTTCAGCATGTGTTTGTAATGGTGAACAGTTCTGCTGGATTCAGTTCAGTGAAGGATTCATTGAACTTATTCAAATAAAATAACTTGTCTCTTATAGCATTCATCAAAAGAACTGACACATAATAGTATTTTTATTTCTCATAATAGTAATTTGTTTATGAATCGGACATGTTGTATGATGTTTTTGCTTGCAGCCCACTAGGACAATTCAATAGAAATTAATTTCTTTCCATTATTAAAAGAATGCAAAAATAAATATGATTTATGCAAAAATAAATTTTACTTTGCTGTGGCACTTAATTGTGAAGTTGCAATCATGACATTAAAAAAACACAATGTTGCGATTTACAATGTTACTTTTGAAAAAAAGCTACGCTGCTTTGAAAACAACTGAGCTACTGTCACGCTATTGAAAAGTCACTACTTTTAGTTTATTACTCCCTAGAACAGTACTGTATGAGGCTATGGATGAAGCTGATATAAAAATTCTACACGACATCCAATTATGACCTAGTTCTCTAATAATGTGAAATGTTTTGATTCAAATGTAGAGAGAAAAAAAGAAGCTGGCCACTAGCTTTATCCATTCTAGCTGTATTAACACTCACTCCTTGCGGCCCAGCTGGAGGCTTTCAAATAATCTTTGAGTATGAAACACGCGTTTGCTTTGAGAACTCAAGGTCAACTTCCTCTCACTCTCCCCATTTATTCCTTGCCACAGGATACTGTCACCGTGTAATTAAAAACTGCAGGGGATGAGGAACATCAGATGGAGAGAAGATTAAAGAGACGGAAAAAAAAGAAGCAAACCAAAGCCAAGGCAGAATTCACTAAAAGAAGTAGAGCAGATAATGATGCAAAGAACTGACAGATGCAGCACTGTTGCACATGAGTTACAGCACCTACCCTGTTTCTCAAATTCCTGAAACAAGTTTAGACTTGTGATGCTTGGGCCAGTGAAGATGATTGCATTACGGCCAGCCAGATTCTGACAGAGCTGCTTGGCCACCAGACTGTGAAGCTGGGGTTTATTTTTCAACGTGTCCAAACCATCTGGACCTGGACCCTCCTTTAGATGAACATAGATCTGGTAAAGAAGAAAGAATTTAAAGCTGCTTAAACAATAAATCAGAATTGACATTATTTACTTTCCATTATTATATATATAATTATATATAATATATATAATTATATAATATATATAATTATTCATTAATAATTTACATTTCACTGGATATTATGGTGAATGATTTGGCATTCTGAGATCTCTGATATCTCTTATCACTATCTAATCAATCTAATCTTTTTCTTAAATAAACTTCAATATTCACTACGATTTAAAAGTTTGAGGTGAGTATGTTTTTTTTAAAGAAATGAATGCTTTTATTCAGCAAAGATGCATTAAATGATCAAAAGTGACAGTAAAAACATTTATATTGTTACAAAAGATTTCTATTTCAAATAAATGCTGTTCTTTTATTCATCAAAGTATCCTGAAAAAATGTATCACAGTTTCCACAAAAATGTTTTCAAAATTAATAATAATAAACAAATGTTGGTCACACTTTATATTAAGTGGCCTTAACTACTATGTACTTACATCAAAACATAAGTACAATGTACTTATTATGTTCATATTGTAGTGCAAAACACTTTTGCTGCTATTGAGGTGGGATATGGGTAAGGTTAGGGACAGGTTAGGGACAGGTTAGGTGGTATGGGTAGGTTTAAGGGTGGGTTAAGGTGTAAGGGATGGGTCAACAATGGTGTAATTATAAATGTAATTACAGATGTAATTAAATGCAGGTATTT
This sequence comes from Sinocyclocheilus anshuiensis, assembly GCF_001515605.1. Taxonomy (NCBI): domain Eukaryota; kingdom Metazoa; phylum Chordata; class Actinopteri; order Cypriniformes; family Cyprinidae; genus Sinocyclocheilus; species Sinocyclocheilus anshuiensis. The sequence goes on along the minus strand of NW_015557064.1, from coordinate 712,801 downwards.
TTTTTAAATATTAGTACAATGTAAAAACATGCATGAACACAATAAGTGCATTGTACCAAATGATTAATTTAAATGTAAGTACATAGTAGTTAAGGCCACTTAACATAAAGTGGGACCCACATGTTTCTTGAGCGCCAAATCAGCATATTAGAATGACTTCTGAAGGGTCATGTGACACTGAAGACTGCAGTAATGGCTGCTGAAAATTCAGTTTTGCCATCACAGGAATTAATTACTTTAAACTGTAATATTATTTCACAGTATTACTGTTTTACTGTATTTTGACCACATACATGCAGCCTTGGTGAGCATAAGAGACTTATTTCAAAAACATTAAAAACAAAACAAATCTTACAGACCCTAAACTTTTGAATGGTAGTGCACAGTACATCAAAAATACTGAAGTAAGGACAATAAATTCTGTTATCTGTTTGGTTTACTCCCCAAAGGCGCATAGCAGTTATTTTCTCTAACAGGCACAGACCAAGAGAATTATGTTAAGTGGTCTGGGCTTTCGTTTTCTTTGTTGACTCTATAAATGATATTTTATTGATTCCATCTGCTTCTCTGTAGTAATTTATTTAAATTTGTAATTTATTTGCGTTAACAAATATCACAGAATTGTGTAAAATTGCTTTGTTTGTGGCAACAGAGTGGCAAAATATTTTCAATAAATACTTTCTCATTAGAAACAATGTGACATAACATCTTGGGGCAGTTGATAAATTTTTTGTGGGATATCCTCCTGTGCTTTCCCTGTGGGAGCGTGTGTGCATTCACCTGACAGATGAAACCAGTGGAGCTGCACTGTCGCACCCACAGGCTGAACTTTCTCTTCTTCCTCTTGCGCAGCTCCCTCTCTGTACATGTGGTAATGAACACGGGGTCCTCATCAATCAAGGGCTCATGGAGGACCTGAGGGAAAGCAGCATGTCTCATATGAAAATTCCACCATGATAACACTTCAAACACATCATTTGTTAATGCAAAGTTGCTTTTCAAACTTTTTATGTTCCCTGCAGGAGGTGCACGCTGAAATCTTGATGAAGATCCTGGGAAAAGATGTTGGCTTGTCAAGTCAGGTATGATAGATCTGTTAAACCTAACCAGCCATGTTCCCTATAGATATCATAATATGTTTATTTTAAGCAGTGTTTGACTCAGTAAACCCTCTTTTAGAGCTGAAGCAGTTAAACAGGGCATGTGTGGCTGTGCTGAATGCCTTCTTGTTTGCCAATAGGGGATAAGAACCAAACCCACACTGTGGCAGTCAAAGTGGGCTGGTTGGCACACATTGTCAAGGTGATATAACCATGGCACTGGAAGAGCTGAGAGACGCAGATGGTGTTTAGTTTACTCATGGCAGGCGAGTAATTGAGGGGTGTCTCTGAGATGGGTCACATAAAGGCCTCATGAAATGCAAATTTGATTTAGGAGCTGAAGCTGATTCATTAAAATCTACTGGTAGAAATACCAAGCTAAGATGCAGGTTAATGACAACCATAAAAGGATAGTTCACCAGCATTGAGGGTTTCATACTGGTTACTAAATTTAAATGAGGATACTAAATTTTCAATTTTGGAGTAAACTATCCCTTTAATATAAATAAGTTGTAAATGTAGAAGTTGACAACCTATTCCACCATGGCAGATTATTAATTTTACTTGAAGTCCAAAAAGAACCTAAAAATGTCTCAAAAGAGCACTTTAGTAGGAACAGGGATTAATGGGGTTTTCAAAGGGCAGGAGTTCAAAGGACCTTAATTAGAATCAGAATCAGAAAGAGCTTTATTGCCAGGTATGTTAACACATATGAGGAATTTGTTTTGGTGACAGAAGCTTCCACAGCACAAACTGAATGACAGTGACAAGATAAGACACAGATAATAAAAAGAATAAAAATAGGATAAGTAAATAGTAAATAACAAAAAAAAACACATTATACAAAGTAGACAATAGATGGTATTTGTGTGTACAGGTGTGTTATGTACAAATGCAAGGAAATGTAAAAAGAGGTATCTGTGCTAAATAAATAACTGTATAAATAGTGTTGTGTATTACACGTTTATTGCCAAGTTAGCTGTCCATGAGATGGATTGCCTGAGGGAAGAAACTGTTCTTAAGCCTGGCTGTTCTACTTAGTGCTGACCAGACAGCAACAGTTCAAAGAGGAAGTGGCCTGGGTGTGAGGGGTCCAGAATAATTTTGCCAGCTCTTTTACTCACTCTGGATGAGTGTGGTTCTTGGAGAGTGGGGAGGTTTATACCAGTGATTCGCTCAGCAGTCCGAACTATCCACTGCAATCTTCTAAGGTCTGATTTGGTAGCTGAGCTGAACTAGACAGTTATAGAAGTGCAGAGGACGGATTCAATGACTGCAGAGTAGAACTGTATCAGCAGCTCCCTCAGTTGGCGAAGGAAGTACAGCCTCTGCTGGGCCTTCTTGACAATGGAGTCTATGTGGAACTCCCACTTCAGGTCCTGAGAGATGGTGGTGCCCAGGAACATGAATGACTCCACTGTTGTTACAGTGCTGTTCATGATGGTAAGTGGGGGGAGTGCAGGGGGGTTTTCCTGAAGTCCACCATCATCTCCACTGTTTTGAGCGTGTTGAGCTCCAGGTTGTTATAACTGCACCAGACAGCCAGCTCTTTAACCTCCTTTCTGTAAACAGACTTTTCTCCATCCTGGATGAGGCCAATAAGTGTGGTGTCATCTGCAAACTTCAGGAGCTTGACAGAGGGGTCTTTAGAGGTGCAGTCGTTGGTGTAGAGGGAGAAGAGCAGTGGGGAGAGAACACATCCCTGGGGGGCGCCAGTGCTGATGGTGCAGGTGCTGGTTGAGAATTTTCCCAGCCTCACTAGCTGCTGCCTGTCTGTCAGGAAGCTGGTGATCCACTGACAGATGGAGGTCTGATGTCTGTTTAATCAGGAGAGTATCCGGGATGATGGAGTTTAAAGCGGAGCTGAAGTCCACAAACCGGATCCTCACGTAAGTCCCTGGTCTGTCCAGATGTTGTAGGATATAATACAAATGCAGTCCCATGTTGACTGCATCATCCACAGACTTGTTTGCTCGATAAGCAAACTGCAGGGGGTCCAGCAAGGGTCCAGTGATTAGCACCAAATCATCAGAAGGAGAATTACAACTTTTCTCAAAGGAAATTTCAATTTAATTTTATTTAATTTGTCTAGCTGTATAACTGTATATGTCACACTTTCCCTCGTACTAAATTACACAATCAGTCACTCAGTAAATAAATATATGTATGTATGTTCAGTGTATTCTCACATTCTTGCCTGAAGTCCTGCTGGCCACCATGAATCAAGGGGGAAATAGACCAAAAGCTAGTTACTAAAAGAAATCCCTGATGGCTGTTTAAAAGATGAATGTGCTGAGATGCATTATACCCCGTGAATTATTCATACTGTTTGAAAAACAATGTCTTGAGGAAGCGCAAATCATTTATTCTAATTTATTCTAGCCTTTAATTTGACCGAATGTAATAAATATGTTTCACTTTTGCTGAATAATGGACTGCTCAGATTCTAGCCCATATTTCAAGATTACTTCTTACAACTCAGTTCCAATTTTATGTCCCCTATCTGAAAGCAGAAGCACAGATCATTGAATCCACCGAAAACTCATTTTCCAAATGAAGAGAGGAAAAAAATGAACAAATGTAGGAGGATGTTGAAATGGCTTACTTGGCACAGCTGTGCTCATTTAGAAGTCTTCTTGTCATTTAACAGTAAACTCCCTGATGTTAGCCTGACATTTGAATGTCTGACACAATGAGCGCATTATTATTGTTATTTTATCTAACAGAAGACTACATTTAAAGTGAGATTTGGCGCTATTAGATTAACAGAATCTGCAATTACTGTCTATAAGCTTATAGCACTCTGAATCAGATATCTCACTTCATTGTTTATCATATTTATTTACAGCAATTTTGATTTAAAATAGGAGTGTCAATTTAATATGTTAGCGTAGTACAATTCATTATATAAAAAAACGTATGCATTAATCACAAGAATGTAATGTCAGTTTGTCTTCATTTAGAAGCTTTTCTCTAAATTAATTGCAATTACTCTGATTAAGTAATCAGCATATAATGTACACTACTGTTTAAAAGTTTGGGGTCAGTCAGACTTTTAAATGTTTGTGAAATAAGTCTCTCATGCTAACCAAGGCTGAATTTATTTGATCAAAAATACAGTAAAAATGGTAATATTGTGAAATAATATTACAATTACAAACAATTTTTAGCAGCCTTTACTCCAGTCTTCAGTGTCACATGATCCTTCAGAAATCATTCTAATATACTGAGTTGCTGTTTAAGAAACATTTCTCATTATTACCAGTGCTGAAAACAGTTGTGCTGCTTAATATTTTTGTGGAAACCATGATATTTCTTTTATGATTCTCTGATGATAGACAGCATTTTTTCAAAACAGAAATCTTTTATAACAATGTATGTCTGACTGTCACTTCTTATCAATTTAATGCATCCTTGCTGAGTAAAAGCATTAATTTCTTTACAAAAAAATATTACTGACCCCAAACTTTTGAACAGAAGTGTAATTAACATATTTAATTCACATCCCTTATTCAGTTTAATAATTTAATTCAATAATAATTTAATTACATATTTATTAATAATTTAATTTAAGTTCCAGACACATAAGCTGGATACATGAAGAAATGGAACCTGAGGGACTTACAAAAGAGTACAAAGAATAAAGGTCAAAATGTTGTCTTCTAAGCTTATGAATAACTCAAAATGTCTTTAAGGGCTTGAGGTATCCTTTAACTGTAACGTTTCAGAACAAGCATTTTACTAGTTTGTTTTCAGTCTAATTAGATTCAAAGTACAACAGACTTTGAGTATTGCATTCAGCAGCTCTGAAAAGTTGCAGATGTAAAAAACCCTCCAGACTTTTCAATGGCACCATAAAGCTCACAGCCTGGGGACATGTGACAGGACACCAGGCTCTCCCAATTACAGCAGAACGTGCTCTGATTTCAGCCCCAAACCCACTTTCTACTAGCACAGAAATGGAATATGTCTGCTAGTCCTAGTTTCCAAAAAGTTCATGTGAAGAGTTGGGTTGTGCACTTTCTCTTTGTACCTTCAACATATTGGTTATTGCTGATTGACTATTGAGTGATTTCTACATTTAATTGAAGTATGATCTTTACCTGTGTCTGTGAGGGCCTGAAGGATGAGGCGAAGCTCTGCTGGAGAGTTATGTGGGTATTATTTTGTAGTGACGAAAACCCCAAAGCAGAGCACTGGCCGTCAACTGCACTTACAACTTGCCACACATTTACTCAGTGCCACAGTGGCCTAATGACCCCAAAGCAAGAGAGTGTGTAATTGATTTGAGTGCAATATACAACTGTGAGTAAAAACTGTACAGGATTCTGATTTACAAAGGAAATCTGTTGTAAAAATTGTCTTGAAATTGTCTTCATTATTTCATTATTTTCATGAACAAATGGCTCTGTCATGCTTTCCAAAGCCTCACATGTTCATGCATGACACACATCTTAACCTAACCACAACATCTGCTATTCAACCAGTAGCTCATCTCCCATTACAGCTCTGAAGAAGCTTGTAAAGCAAGCTCAAACATTCCCCCAGGATAAAGACCATTGTACAGTGTATTATGTTCATTCATCTGTGCCTTTTTGTATAAACTACTTATCAAACACTAAAGAAGATCAGTTAGAGAGAGAGAGAGAGAGAGAGAGAAAACATCTCAAGAAAAATATCACAAAGTTGCTGATTATATAAACATTTTGCACAGTATGCTAAAAATAGGTAGTTGACACAATGTGTTCATGGTCTTCTTAATAACTAGTATAGATTAAAATTTATATAAATGTATAAGGTAAGCTGTATATCTTAGGTATTGTAAATGGTCCTCATTAATTATGCTTTTGCCTTTTTCACTACTTCATTAAATGGTCCTGCTGTGTGACAATATAATTTTTACATTTTTAAAATATTGCATGCATAATAATTATGAAGAATTTGAAAAAACGCTTTTTTTTTTTTTTAATTGTTTTGTGTTAAGTATAGCTGGACATGTCAACTTCCCAAAAGTATTTTATTAAAGGTCTCTATGCAAAATATGTATATACATATTTTTAATATTTTTTTAAAAGTTAGATTTATTATTTTCATGCTGGTCTGAATTTCCTTTAGTTTAAAAATTGCAGCATGATATTGATAGAGCAAACAGTTCTATGTTCATATCTGGCTTGAAATCTTTTATGGTATTAAATCGGTGTTATGTAATACAGTATGACTCTGTAGCTTAATCTAGATAATGGCCATATCGCTTCTAAAATGCATGAACTGAACAAACCAATGCTGTGTTCAAAGAGGTTTTCTTTCCACACCCAGAAGTTCTGTAGAACATCAAAATATTTTTATTTATCTCTGTGTCTACATTCAGTCTTCCAGGAGAACAGCTGCTGGAGTGCTACATAGTTTCCTAGATTAATTATTGAGAAGAAGAACCAGCAGTCCCTGTACCTTCTCTACACCTCCTTTATACAAATAAGCAAGCTGATATGAATTGATCTTATTATTTTAGATCTCACAACAGGAGGAGAATTACACCATATAGCCCTCAAACTGTCCAAGCTTTGTGTCTCAGTTTAACAATCATGTCACAGAACTGTTGGGTTTGACAAAGATCTGTTGTGGGCAAAATTAAGTATAACTTATAGCTCTTTATTGTCCCTTGGTTTATCATTCTATAATTCGATATTTTTCAAATTACTTGAGATATGTTAAATGATATGCTTTAAATAACCACAAAGTGTAAAGGATGTAAGCGAGAGCACAAAGCGTGTTATTATGTTGACCTAAATAATATAGACCTTATATAAGAATCACAGTCAGGCTAGAGTGTTGTGCCAGACATTTACCTTATACAAACAGCACTGACAGCTCGCTCTGATGAAACATTGTTTGTCAGTATCCACAAGTGTCACATCTTATTGACCCATGACATGAAATGCAAAATGTCTGTGGACTGACTTTGTGTATCTTTCATGCATCATTTTGCAGCTTGTGCCAAAGCAAAGGCAGCAACCAGATGGCCCATTTCCCCCCATGGTGACAGACAGAACTTTCTGAGCAACCACGACGGAAAGATGCGTCATTTTTCAACAGCACGGAATCTACTCAATTTGGAAAATGTTCAAATCACAACAAGAAAAAGCATTATATTCAGATTAGGATACTTTCTTCTAAAACATTATCGTGGCATTTTAATGTATTTCTCAGTATGTTTTGGTTCATTAAGCATCAGCTGATAGCATCAATCTTCCATTTTTTCATATTTGTGCAATGAAAGCTCTTTATATGACATTTAAAAACACACACGTACATGCGTCATTTAAAGATGCTCTTGGGTCACTTTGACTTGAGTGAAATGAAGCATGATATTAGTATCAGTCTATCGATCCACATGTCAAGCAGTCATGGTCTGTACAGTAAGAGATGCCAAGGATTCTCTTCACTCCTGTTTATGACAATATTTAGACTGCCATTAAATGGCAATTAGAGCAGAACATATACAATAACAGATAGAACTCTCAACCATCCTTGCTAGAAAAAAAAACACATTTTGTTATTCAGGCAGAAATGATTCCCTGCACATTATGTAAACCACAGTATTTGCAAGTCTATCTGGCATTAGCACATGATTATCTCTATCTATGATTCAGGGAGAAATATAGTGTGGCTGAAATCAAAAATGAGCCATTCTCTTTCTCTCTCCTATTCATTCATTACAGGAGTGCATATTCAGGATTTTATCACAATATATCTTTTTTTTTACTTTGTACAACTGGACTATTCCAGTCAAACTCCAGTCATGAATGATTTAATTTCATATTTAATTTCCTGGTAAGAGAAACTAGAAAACCGTTCATTTAATACTTTGTGAGACATATACTGATAAACGCTGGCATCACAATATCTTTTACATTTAGCAGGTTTGATCACATTTCTGTGTCATGACTTTAATGGAATAGTTCACCCCTCAATTTTTTTTTTTCACAAGAAGTTAATTGATGGCTGGAGTCGTGTGGATTACTTGTGGATTATTGTGATGTTTTTATCAACTGTTACTGCAGAGGATCCACGTTGAGCAAGTGATGCAAAATTTCTCCAAATCTGTTCCGACATGCACAGCATCTTTAACTGTTAAATAAATGAATAAACCATTAAGCAACATACCCTATCTGTTTTGTATTTCATTGCATTTGTTTTAGATTGCTGGGTAGGCAGTGGGACCACAAGCATTTGACTGGCAAGCATCTTTATACTGATAAGTCATGCAAAATTGATCAGGTAAACTGAGTTCATAAAAATGACTAAATGAGTGTTTGTCTATGGCATAAAAGTCTAGACAGTCAGTCAGTCGTGCGCTTGGATAAAATGTGGTGACACTTTGAATGCAAGGCATTATTAAAATTTCTTAAAATGAGATTAAGCCACCTACACTGACAGTTAATTGAATACTAAATTAAACTGGTGACTGCCTGACAGGAATGTTAAGGATTTTATCCTACAACAAATGATTGGGTCTGACATGTGCATGGTTTTAGTTTACTTTTTTTGTCCTTATTCTCATTAGTCTTTACTTATTTGTTCTCTCTACGGTCTTAATTGCCACTTGCTGGATATGTGTATAGTACATCACTTGATAAGAAAGCATTTACACCAAGTGTAAATCTCCTCTAAAAGCTGCCATCTAACCACATTAAAGTGTGAATTTCTCAGAAATAAGAGCCTCCTCTCATCTGCCTATGCAAATTACCCTCCTACCCTGATACAGAGCTAATCATACTCATAATCACAGCTGCTCTGAGTCTGGCAGAGATTAGACACTGGAAGTATCCTCAACTGGAATGAAAATCCAAATTTGGCATGCTATCTCAGTTCCTATTTTCTCTTCCCCCACGCTATGTGCAGGATTTCAAAGAGCCAGTTACTAATCACCCCTTATCCATATTTGAAGGAATTGTGTCATCTGTTGGAGCCATCTGATGAGAGAGATCAAAGTAAATCAATGTAGTCATCAAAGAGTCCCATCTGTGAGCTTAATTACTAGTGGAGCATGCAGGCCTCTCAAGGATGATGAAGCTGCATTGCATTTACATGAGGTTCGCTCATCATTAGACCAACTTACCATGCGTGTCCTGATAGTGGGGCACACTGAGGTCCTGTAGCGAGTCGCTCCATCCCTCCTCCTGCGCCTGGCCGTTGGAGGCGGAACCGGGGGGACCGCAGCTCTGACCCCTAGTTTCACCTGCTCTGGCATCGTCCGGATTTGTCTCCGTGTAGTTATCCGAATTGGAGTCTCCCGTTGTACTGTAAAAGGGGTTTTCGCTGCTGTCGTCTCCTGACTCCCCGAACACATCATCGGAAATTTGCAGGCTCTCGTAGCGAGAACGCGCTTCCTCGAGGAGCGACAGTCCCCTCCTTCCACACTCCGCCATCGTTTGTCAGTCCCGACGTAGAGCTGCTACACACAGCGAGATTCGGCATGCAAATGATTTCCTTAAAAGTGTCAAATCCGGCATACAGTCTGTTCCACCAAGTCCCTCTGCGTGCGTGCGTGCGTGCGAGCGAGCGTGTCTCGGTCCTCTGCGCGTGATGCAGCGGGCGCAGGTCTCAGTAGCGGCGTGGAAACAAAGGTGAACGCCGCGGGAGCTGTTCGTCCTTTCTGGTGCTGAAATACTCCCAGTCCTGCGGGCTGAACCCCACAACTGACCGCTCCACAAACGATCTGTGCATCCGGGTTGGGCGGCCTCCCCTCTCTGTGGAGAATGACTGAATGAATCTCCGGATTCCTTGGAAATCACCTGACTCGGTCTCCCTGCACTGTCCAATGGGATTAACCTCTGAATGAATCATAGATGTATTTGCTCTGCCATATTGTTAAAATGCCTTGTGGGCGTATTAATATTTTCCAGTTTAAATATACAATAGCATCAAACGAGATCCAGTTAGACATTTTAAAATGTAAAGCAATTTATATCATACAAATGTAAATGTATTTTTTTTGTTATTTAATAAAAGTTTAAAGTTTATAAAAGTTTATTTCAAGTTTAAATAAAATTTAAATATTGATAGTTATAGAAAACGTTATGTTAAACATTATGTTACTTGCTTGCAGCTTTCTAGTCTTATTGAGTAACTAAGTAATTTTTCACCCTATAGTTGTAACACCGGTTACATAATAGGAATAAAACACTATTCAAGTGTCCTTGGCAGTATAAAATACGTGTGTTCACATAGCTGGGGGAATAATTTGTCATCAAATTAGTTTTCATCACTGGTTGTGGAGTATAGTCGTGCTGCAGTACCGCTGGTCGCCAGTCAAGGCGCTCTTCGCAGATATTCTCTCTTTCGGACACAGCAGGGTTTTGTATTTTCCACCCACTCGTTAGCGTGTGCCATGTTTGCGGAAGTTGAGTCGATTACTGTGTCATTTGAACGAAATGTAGCAAATAATCTTCACGTTTAAACAAATACATTTGCAGGTTATTTTGTTTGTGGCCGTCCTAAAAGAATGATGACGTTACCAAAGGGACCCGATTCTTTGTGTTTCGACAAAGACGAATTTATGAAGGTGAGGGATCTGTTAGTAATATATCAACTGAAAAGAGACTTGTATTCAGCTTTATAGTAACTAACTTGATTGAGCAGCGGTTTATGTTTAGTTTGTGTGTTGTATTTATATGTTTAAGTACTGCTTGAGCAAGTATCTTTAACGCTGCCCAGACTGACTTTATGTTGGGACACCAGAGACCCCAATGATGTACACATACAAATAATAATAATAATAATTAGCAAATTAATCTATTTTTCCATTTCAGGCACTTTTAATATGTTCATTTGACTAAGACAAAACCTGTTGGACTTGAATAAAGTTTTAACCCTCACAAATCCATGCTCTTTTTATAAATGTGACTCACTTCAATGTAGTTTTGAACCAACCAAAATATACTGTAGAAAAATAAAAAAAATACTCAAAAATGCAACTGATAGAATGAGAACTTTTTTACAGCGTGTACAGCAACAGCATCTGGGGTCTCACAGACCTACAAACATACACAACATAGCATTCTACATGGAGGACAGTTGGAGAATGTTATCACATTGAAATAGTTTATAATCACTTCTCATGTGATTTATGAAAAGTCATTAAAATGTCAGCTTGATATTTATCTTTAAAATGTATTTTAAAATGGATGTGTGGTCTCTCAACCACCAAACAGAGCAGAGGGTTAATGGAAGCTCTTTTTGATATTTATTCTCCATACAACAATCTCTTGACTGTCTTCCAGTTGTCCTTCCTTGTGTTTGACATTATTTGACACCTTTCTGCCTGATGGTATTTTGATTTTAAATATTTGTACATTTCTATGCAGGATGACTTCGACGTGGACAAATTTGTGGCTGATTACAGAAAGCGTGTCCAGCTGGAAGAGATGCGTGAAGATCTGGAGCAATATTACAGGCTTCTCAAAACAGCCATGGTCGAGCTTATCAATAAAGACTATGCAGATTTCGTTAACCTTTCCACGAATCTTGTGAGTCTTGTGTGCTTTATGTCTTTTTCTGGAGCATTATGAGTTTTGCCACATGCTTTGGAGGCTTATTGTTTGTATCTGTGTTTTAGGTTGGAATGGATAAAGCCCTTAATCAGCTCTCTGTCCCTCTGGGCCAGTTACGCGAAGAGGTGCTGGTAAGTGCTTAACACATGAGTGAATACATTTGAATTGGCCATATGTAAGTCATCATCTAAGTATCTTCCTCTCATGTACAGAGTTTGAGATCCTCTGTGAATGAAGTTATTGAAGCTATAGACACCCAGCTATCCAAGCAAGATGACATTCAAAAAAAGAAGGTAAGTCATGGTGATGAAACTTAAAATACTGTTACAACTATGCACACATTGTCCAACATTGTGTCTATTGTAGCTCTGTGTGTTAAAACTTATCCAAGTTGTGAGATCAGTGGAGAAGATTGAGAAAATTCTTCACCAAAACACTAAAGATACAACATCCCTTGAGACCAGCAGGTACGTGAAGTAGCGAAAGAGGCATGAAGTAAATGAGACAAATACACTCCTGTCAAAAGTTAGTTGTCAAAGTTTTTTTTTTTAATTAGTCTCTAATGCTCACCAAGGCTGCATTTATTTGATATAGTAAAACCAGTACTATTGTGAAATATTACAATTTAAAATAATTATAAATGATTTCTGTTCAAATATATTTTAAAATGTAATTTATTCCAGCGATGGCAAAGCTGAATTTTCAGCAGCCATTACTCCAGTCTTCAGTGTCGCATGATCTTTCAGAAATCTTTCTAATATGCTGTTTTGATGCTCAGAATTATTTCTTATTATTAATGTTGAAACGATGTTGCTTAATATTTTTGTGGAAACATACATTAAATATTTTTTCAGGATTCTTTGATGAATGGAAAGGTCAAAAGAACAGTGTTTATTTGAAATAGCGATCTTTATTACAATGTAAAAGTCTTTAAAGTCACTTTACACACTCCTTGCTGAATAAAAGTATTAATCACAATAAAATCATACTGACCACAAACGGTACAGTAGTGTACATTGCAGCAAAACAACTTCTTGAAATATGACTCATGGCTTAAGGAAAGGATTCTGTAGATCATGTACCATTTGCATTTTACTTTACACTTGAATGAACAGCTTATTCTTTGTTTTTAAGTCCTCTTCTGGCAGGTCAGATTCTAGAGCGGATTGCCACCGAGTTCAACCAGTTACAGTTTCATGCAGTCCAGAGCAAAGGAATGCCATTGCTTGATAAAGTCCGACCGGTGAGCTCCCAGTCTTAAAGTATCCCATTGTGTTGCTTGTCATTATGAAATTATGAAATTCAATGCCAAACATCGGACACGGTGTAAATGCCGCCACTGAGTTTGGTGTGGAAGAACTTGACTGACCCGCACAGATCCCTGACCTCAGTCACCTGGACACCTTTGGGATGAACAGGAATGGAGATTGCAAGCCAGGCCTTCTCATCCGTCATCAGTGTCTGACCTCGCAAGTGCTCTACTGGTGACAAAAACATTCCAAAATCTTGTGGAAAGCCTTCCCAGAAGAGTGGGAGCTGTTACAGTTGCAAAGGGGGGGACCAGCTCCATATTAATGTCTGTGTATTTAGAATATAATGTCATTAAAGTCCCTGCTGGTTTAATGGTCAGGTGCCCCAATACTTTTGTCCATATGCCGTATATCTAATTACTGATTTTGTGAGTGCTTTTCTCTGTGTTCCAGAGAATAGCAGGTATCACAGCTATGCTTCAGCAGTCACTGGAAGGCTTACTGATCCAAGGCCTGCAGAAGTCAAATATAGATATTGTACGGCATTGCCTCAGGACATATGCTACCATAGATAAGACGAGGGATGCAGAGGCACTGGTCGGACAGGTCTTAGTCAAACCATACATGGATGAGGTAGATTTTGCATATCACCCGGTTACAGCAGTACAGTCAATTGTAATTTGCATATCTGTCATTATTTACAGTGTTGTGAGTTTTGCAAATGAGATTCAAGCCTACAGATACAAAATGCATCCGTCTTCTCCATCTGAATGCCGATTTCTCCTTTTTGTGTCAGGTTATAGTTGAACAATTTGTCAAATCCAACCCTAACGGTCTTAAAATTATGTATGCAAAGCTGTTGGAGTTTGTGCCTCACCATTGTCGACTGCTGCGAGAGGTGACTGGTGGGGCAATCTCTAGGTATGTCTGCCACTCAAAGTGAACGTTTACTACATTGTACCATTGCTGTAATATTACACACAATGCTTTTTAATGAGCTTACCCTTTTGTATGCCCAGTGATAAAGCAGACATTGTTCCAGGATATGACTTCCTGGTGAACTCTGTTTGGCCTGAGATCATTAGAGGTGTTGAGGAAAGAATCCCTTCCCTTTTCAATCCTGGAAACCCAGATGCATTTTATGAGGTAAGCAAAGTGAAAAAATGCACCAGCATTGACTTGATTTATTTACTTATTGTTTTCTTTGACTGAAATCACTTTATAAAATGGAATTGTACACCTCATTAAATGGTTATCTTTGTTGCTGTGTTCTTGTGTGAAGAGATACACTGTCAGCATGGATTTTGTTCGTAAGTTTGAGAGGCAGTGTGGTTCCCAGGCCAGCGTGAAGAGGCTGCGAGCACATCCGTGCTACCAGAGCTTCCAGAACAAATGGAACCTGCCAGTGTACTTCCAGCTGCGGTGAGTAAGAGGAATTAGAAATCCAGTCACAGTTGTACCATTCCAGTGCTTTTGTTCATGAGCTAGTGTTCTGGGTCAATACAACATAGAAAATCTCTTTGACCCAGTGTTTCCTACACTGTGATATAATATATTGACAATAAAAAAAAAAGTGCAGAGAAAGAGATTCCTTTAAAGGGGTTGTTTGTAACCTGCTTCCAGTAAACTCACCCTGTGTCTGTTGGAAGTGACTCAAATAGTTGTTTTCCATAAATTTTTTTGGAATCTCCTGTGTTGCTTGGATTCTGTTCTTTGTGCAATATATTTAAAGAGAGATAATCGCCCTGAATAAGAATCGATCTGTGTTTTAGGCTGGACAGTCTTTGCTCTGTGATGTTTGATCACTATTATTCGCTGGTTATAAAGTCCACTGCTCTCTTAGTTTGTTCAAGCCAGTTAAGCCTGTAAAATGTGTTTGCTTTTTCTTGGAATTAAGGTCTTGTAGTGGACTTCAGTAGCTCTTGTGTTGTCTTTGTATAATGGTTTAACATACTGGATTTGAAACAATGTTTGCTATTTACTGTAGATATTGAACACTTTAAGACATCTTTAAGACTTCTATTTAATGATTATTTATTCAGATTCAATTATTTTTAAGTATAATTAAATTGTATTTGTTAATTGTTACAATTAAAAGACCAAGTGTAAAAGTTCTCTGATTTTAATGACCAAAAGGATTGGTAAAAGTTAGAGTAAAATTGCATTTGTCATTTGTCACTCGTTCGTTCGTTCCCCCATACTTCCTGTGCATCAGCCCACATGGCAGTCACATACAGCCAATTATGGACCTGTGTAATGGGTTCTCCATTACCAGTCTGACCTTTCATATCACAAATCAGCTGTTTAATGTTCTGCTTAATACAGAATTAGTATTTGTCAAAAAAAAAAAGTCCAACATCTTTGCATATCCTGTGCTGTATATTGAAAGTTTTGAAGTCATTGAGAACTTCAGTAAGAATCGATGTAAGTGCTATGTAGCAGAGGCCACTTTGAAGTCTTTATGTCTACAGCTGTCTCTTGACTTTCTTGCCTGGACTTGTTTTTCAGGTTAAAGGAGATTGCTGGAAGTCTAGAAAATGCCATTTCTGATGGACTAGAGGCAGCTCCAGGTCAGTCAGTGTATTTGGGTTAATGTAAGAATTAATGCACATGAACATAAAACAACACCTTTAGGACATGTTGACAGGGATATGTGGTATTGCTTTCTCTATGCATCTGTGGACCTGTTGTTGTGCGCTTTTTGTGATAAATATAGCTGTCACAAGAGTGCGAGTAACTGATCACCACTGACACCTAGTCTGCTTTTTGTATTTGTGAACTAGCGGGCAGCAGCTACCACCTGCAGGTGACCGAAGTGTTGTGGAGCTGTGTGTGCAGGTGCTGGGCTGACCAGGTGTACCTGCCACCGGTTGCTCATCGATTTTGGAAACTAACGCTTCAGCTGATTTCCAGATACACCACCTTTCTTACTGAGGTAAAGCATTTTCTTACTGAGGTAAAGCATTTTCATTTTCCTGGCGGAAATGATATGAATCATAATAGGATTGTTATTGATGTCTTTCTTTTTTGTTTCACAGGTCCTAACGAAAACACCTCCTCCAGAGACTAGCAAAGATTCGATAAGGCCGCTCCCAAGCTCTGCCTCCTCCACATCCAGTCGCACATCACAGGATGCAGACAGCGAAACTGGCAGCCCCAACGTTTTGTCTACCAAGAAGCTCGTCTTCATTGCAGCTGATGTTGATAAGTTACAAGGACAGGTAATTCTGATTTTTTTTTTTCACATGGAGCAAGAGTCTAATTTTGATCTTATTTGGATCGAGTGAGAAATACTTTCACTCTGTTCCCAGATTCCAGATATCTCTGAGATGATCAAGGCAAAATTGGAGAGTATTGGGTTCAAAAACTTTGCCATTGTTTCAGGTTTGTTCTGGAGTTTGAAGCCATTTCTGATGTTCTAAGATTCTGATGCCATTTCTAATGTTCCTAAGTAATAAGTTTGATTCCTGTTTGGTGCTCCAGAAGCCTTGCAGGATTCCAGTGCATCCCTGTCCAGCTGCGTCCCCACACTAAACAGCAGAATGACTCAGCATCTAACAGAAAGGAGCATTCGTTTCCTGAAAAACGCTTCGGAAGTCCCACGACTTTATCGAAGGACTAACAAGGTCAAGTTATATGCCCATGTAATATTTAAAAGTCATGCAAAAATCAGTGAGTCAAGATCTGAGACAGGCTGGAAAAAAAACACATTATAAATGTTTATAAATTATTTGGTTGACTTTTTCCCCATACAATATTTACTTAGTTAAATAACAGATTTCTCAAACAATTTGATGACTCTATCCATCTTAAACAGAATTTATAAACCGTCGGAAGGAATAACCAGTCAACAACCACTGGATAGAACAAAGTCCCCGGATAGAACTTTTTTCTTTTTCTTTTTTGCTAATCTGTTTCATAATGTGATGTCATAATGTGAAAGAAGTCTGTAGCTACCTTTGTTACATACTTTAAAAGCCTGAAAGTGCCAGTTTGCAAGCTTTGCAAGTTTACATTTTCCTCTACATGGAAACAAAAAGATGTTCAGTGCTCTGACCTGAACTTTAGTTGCTCTCTCATTAATAGGAAGTGCCCACCAGAGCCTCAGCCTATATGGAAAACGCACTTCAGCCACTCAATCAGCTGGTGACCGACTCCAAAAAAGTGGTGAAAGACTCCATTATTCAGGAGTGGCTCCGGGTCACACTCTCAGACTGCACCCATAGGTACAGCAGAGACAAACGTCTAGGTGAACTTTATTAATTCTAGACTGAAGAACTTTTTGTTTAAAAATTACCTATGTGTTTAATAGGTATTTTGAGACTATATCAGATGTGCTAAGCTCAGTGAGGAAGATGGAGGAAAGTCTAAAGAGGTTGAAACAGGCTAGGAAAACGACCACCACCAACACCATAGGCGTCAATGCAGGGCCATCAGATGACAGTAAGATCCGCCTGCAGCTGGCACTGGATGTGGAGTATCTTGGAGAGCAGGTATAAACATGGGTTTTGATGAACGATTAGCTTTTCTCTCCTATTTGTGCGTATCAGGTTTGCTTCATTGTACTTCTCTTTTTTTTCTTTTCTTTTTTTTACCCAAGATTGAGAAGATGGGTCTTCAGCCAAGTGACATCACCATGTTCTCTTCTCTGCTGGAACTGGTACAGGAAGCAAGAGATCTCGCTTCAGTGGAGCAGACGGGGTCCTAAACCACAATGATCAAAAGTAGGGTCCAAAATGGTTACTGATCCGAATGATGCCACATGGCTCAGTATATGCTCCAGGAGTGGTTTTATGAAGTTCTGCCATCCCTCAACTGTTCTAATAGCAGCTATCTCAACCTGTCTGGAGAAGGAGCACACTAAAAGAATGTGATTTACTCTGATAAGTTATTTATTGTTGAACTATATGGGATAATATGGCCAGAAAAGTCATATAATTTATGGATCAAACTTATTGGAGAAAAGAATAGAGTTTTTTGTATGACACTCAGCATATAAAGTTCTATAAGCTCTCGTGTCCTATCATATGTGGTTACATCAAAACATTGCACTCAATACAGGTGTTTGACTGGAGTTGTATCTGTCAGAAATTTTTCTCCTCAGACATTAGCTCTGGTGAACCCTGCCAAATAGCATCAACAGTGCAAACGCTAAAGAGGTTTAATGCTCAAATTACCTGTTTTTCTTCTCTTTTTTTTTTTAAATATCAAAATGGGTGTTGGAGTTTGTGTTTCACTGGGTAAGAATGGCACTACTAAGATTTAACAATAAAAAATGAGGATAGTATGAAATATTTGTGAGTGTGGTGTGTGTAGAGAGTTAATTTGTTACTAAAATGGCCTTGTCGAACATTTAGAAAAGGCCAGTGAACCCTCAACTGAAAGTTTGTGTTGAAGTACTATACTGTGGTTTTTTTAGACGCATAATGAAGATTGTAAAATTGTTTATTGTTCATGTGCTTAAATGATTCACTCCTTACTGGATAAAGTAAATGTGGGTTGTTTGATGATTATGACATTTCATACTGTACAGTTGCTTTTATTTAAAGGATTTTTGGTTTCTTACATTTTTGTTGAATCATTTTGCAGTTTTGGTTAAAAATGAGCATCCCTCCAAGTCATATTTATTTATAAATATTCAACTTTAATTTGTTTTAACAGTACATAAATGGAGTTTGTACATAGTTCTTATTATGAATACATCATTAAAATAATTGCAATTAATTCAAGTAACCATGTTATGCATAGAAACAAACTCTATATTAAACATTTTGAATTAGCAGATGTTAAAATATAAAACACCCAAGTCCTGAAAATCCCTAAAAAGATTGCCTGAGCAAAGATATAACAGGTAGACACTGACTTGATGGTATCCATTAATCTAACATATGGTTATTAGTTAAATGGAAACATTAAAACACTGCTTGTATTGTAATATAATGTAAAGTCATCACCAAAATGGAGTTTTTTAGGTCGTTGGATTGACGATTTTGCCGAGCATGAGTATGGCATTAGAGTTCCCCTCTACAATAGAAAAGAAGAACAGCCGGTTGACCGTGACTTTATGGGGAACCCTTCCATCTTCAGTTTTATTCTGAACCTCCGAGCCGCTCTCTGTCATCTCAAACACAACCTTGTTGAGGACCTGTAAGATATATGGAGGTATACAGCCTACCGATTACTGTTGTCATTTGTTCTACAGTATAACGAAAAAAACTGTGTGGACCATGTTGATAATAAAGGTAGTTATTTGTAATTGTTACAGCTGGTCAGAACTGGTTATAGTCAAATTTGACTGGTCCTTCAGTTGGTGCAAACTCTTGCCATAAACAGAATTTTACCTTATCAACGGTGAAGTTCTCCTTGCTGCTCAGTCTTCTGAAGTTGGCATCAGAGCCCATGAGGTATTTTTCCACTGCCATTTCAGATAGAACTGATCTCAGGTCTGTCACAGCAGTCAAGGAGAATTTGGGCAACGATAGTTCCAGATATCTACCAACACAAACAAGTAAATCTGTGATTGGTCTTTGAGGTAATTTTATTTACCATTTTCGGTGTGCACTTTCTCAGACTAAACATGTACTCACGTTTCTTTTAGATTTCGATGCCATGTAGGTATGACTGTTAAGAGCTGCTTCTCAATGTCCTGCAGGCTAGCTCCCTCATTAGGCAGCACTAGCAGCATATAGGTCCTCTTACTGAGACCAAGCTTGACTATAGAGCACTTCCTGCCAACATCATTGAAGTACATGTAGTTTCCAGTGTGCATCATAAAGGGGACTTCGACACTTGAGTTCTCATGAGTCCAGAACTTCTGATCACTGGTTGCTTCAGGTTGCAAAGCAGTTTTCCAGTTACCTGGAAAAGATTACAGATTTTAAAAAGCTACTGTACCCAACCTGCAGCAGGTGATTTATTTTATTTAATTTCAAGTGCCTCAATGAGTCTATTTCCAACATTATTTTTTCTGTTGTGTGTAACAACAAAAATGGGCAATTATTTTATTTAATTTTTTGAAGTGCCTCCATGAGTCTATTTTCTACATTATTTTTTTCTGTTGCACATAACAATAAAAATAGGCTATTTTTCTTTCTCCTCCTAAATACTTGATGGGGCATTTTAGCCACTGAAGTACTGTTTTTGCCCAAAAACCAATAAAGGAAAAGGGAAATAAAAAAAAAACATATTGCTAAAAGTCTTACTAAAGTCTTTCAAGGTTCATAATGAAATATATATATTTAGAATATTCTTCAGATAGTTTCATTAAATGAGGATGCACAGTTTACATATTTGAAACATTTTCGAATCACTCACCTTTAAAATGCACTGAACTAGCAAACAGCAGGTCCGTTTTTGGAGTAACACCCTTAAACAGGTCCTTAACCTTGCTGTCTGATGTTTTCTGAATAAAGTTGTTTACCTGCACCTCAGCTTCCTTTGCTTTTGAGAAGTCCACTGCTCGGACAAAAGAGTCATCTGAGAAGTCTTGTGTTCCACGTAAAAAGTCTTTGGAAAGGTCAGCGTCGCTGTTAATGAAAGTCCACATGAGGGTCCTGAGCTCATTTCGTGATTCGTCTACATGCGCGCTGATGGCCTGGAGTGTGCGCAACACTGTGTGTCCATCAATAAAGTACGCACAGTCGGCCTGTTCAGACTCCAGGTTGAGTCCTAACAGCTGTTGGTAGGAAATAGCAGTCTTTTTGGATGCTCCCAGGTAGAGGGTCACCAAAGCCCCAAAGGCGTTTAGGGGTGACAGCAGTGTGTTTGCATGCTTCTGTGTACGACTAAGTGCCTGGTACATGCGTAGCCCGAGTGAATTCTGCAGTTCTGCTAACACAGCGGTCCGTTGGGTGAGGTTTTTTAGGTTCTCTGTTGTGCTACTGGGTCGTGGGTCTGGCTCAGTTCCTTCCTGAAGAGGAGTCAGTGGATGGATGGTCTCGAAGGGCTTGTGTTCCTCATTCTGAATAACCTCACAGCTGATGTTTTCAGAGCTAAAGAGGTTGAAAGGGTGGACATACACTCGATTGGTTGTTCCCATTGCAAAGCAGGAAACCACTATGAGAGTGAGCAACATCTTGTTCATCTTAATGGGAAATCCTTCAGGTGTGCCTATTGGATATTAAACTGATTTGATTATGACATGGACTTGCTATTGCATGAGAATCCTAACAAAACTTATCGCACAATACATTGAATTATAATAGACATGTCAACATATCAACACTTTTTTGCACTTCAGAGCCAACAGGGGGCTGTTTGCTATGGCTGATCGATCTCTGCTCTTTCACCCATTTTTCACAGAATAAATTGACCAGTTTCTGCCTTACAGCAGCTGAGGTCTCTGTACTGAGCTGCATTTGAGTGCAATAACCCTACTGAACCAAAGAGCAGAGAACACGACTCAGATAAAGGAGCAAAGAGTCGAATGAGTACATTCCAGTTCAGCAAAATGCTCTTAGATAATATGTAGATGCAGATTATAATGTAAAAAAAATACAAGATTTTTTAAAAAGAAATTTATGCTTTTGTGACAGAAAGGACATTTAAAATTTGACAAAATAAACGCAGTTCTCTTAAACTTTCTTTTCAGCAAAGAAACCTTAAAATTGTTTTGTTAAGGACAAGTGCTTTCCTACATTATTTTTTTCCTGTTGTGTGTAACATCATTATGGGCAATTATTTTATTTTATTTTATTTAAAAAAAAAATAGCATGTAGTGTCAGTTTTGGCTATTTGGGGAATTTCGGCAATTGTTTTCACCATAAAAAAAATATCAGGTAATTTTCATAAAATTAGCAAAATCATTGAGAATTTTTTTTCCCATTTTTGTTGTTACACTGCCAAGAAAAAAAAATTACCAGATTCAAATTCAAAATGTATTATAGTCTCCACAAAAATATTAAACAGGACAAGTGTTTTCAACACTGATGATAATAAGAAATATTTCTTGAGCACCAAATCAGCACATTCCAATGATTTTTAAAGGATTGTGTGACTTTAAAAATACAATTAAAATACAAAACATTTTTAGTAATATATAGTTATGTACGAATTTACGTCAAAAATTACAGTCCAAAGTCCCAGAGCAAAACTGATATGCAGTAATATGTCTGGATTGGTTATCACTGTTAAGCGTAATTCAACTAAGCCAAGGATCATTTCATGATAAAGTCTTTAATCACAGACATAGATAATCAGTCATAAAGGTGTAAAAAAATAAAAAGACAGATCTCCTATTTACCTTCAGATGCTTTGCTGATTTTAGAGCTGGACTATGGTGGACTGAGGGTCTACCCAGTATTTAAATAACATATATTGCATGATGACCAGTCAAGTTAGTTACACATTAACAAATTATTGAGACACTCAGATTTCCTCAGTGTTCAGCTTCAAATCAGCTTCTGTGTGTTGATAACTTAGTAATAGGAAACCACACAATACAATATTTACCTTATGATGTCAGACTGGTCACACAGACTGGAGAGAACACTATGATATGGACATGACATTCATAAGATGAAAAACAGGAAACTGAGTGAGTCATTGAACCACTTTTGAAATTGCCTGAAGAACTTGTTCACTTGTTGTTTTTACCCTAAATGAAAAGTGTCCTGTTTTCAAAAGTATTAAGTAGGCCTATTCAGGGTTTTTTGTTGTTGTTGCATTTTTAGGAAACCGTAAATTACAATAATCTGCAATACTGTTTTCTAATTGTTACTTAGTACAATCCCAAACTAAATATTCTTGTCCCGAGTATAGAACTGGACATTGTACCCCAGTAGTATATGTTAAAATATATTTTTACTATTATGATTGTGGCAAAGTATTATATAGCTACATAATTGCAGAATATTAAAAAAAGAATAAATAAATCTTGCCTGTCCCCCCCTGACTATTATGTAATTGTATGTGAATTTAAAGCCTATACCCTTGTCTTTTAACACCTTAAGTAGGCCTACATGTTTTTGTATTTGAAAAAAATAGATAGATGATAGATAGAAGATAGATAGATAGATAGATAGATAGATAGATAGATCTCGCTCCCTGCAGGGATGACTCGGAACTGCAGCTGTAAGAGTTGTGTGACCTCAAGTCTTTGTAGATGATTATCATTTTGATGGAGGTGTTTCCGTTTCTGTCTCATTTGCTGATGTAGTGCAGAGGAAGGACATACACAACTTCTGATGAGACGCAGGGAGAAGTAGCTAGGCGACTTCGTGTTTTTGAAAGTTGAGTTCTCCTAAACAGGTGACCAGAGTTCCTCATTACAACCGATAAACTGACGGGTAGAGACCGAATTTAGTAGCGTTACCTTGACAACGAGGTTACAGGACACTGAAACGAATCTACTTTTCTTTTTTTGTAGAACTAAAAATACAAGCAAAACAGCGGAATGGCGGAGGAAGACAGTTTTTCATACTTAAAGACATTTCCCCAGGTTTTTCCTGTATTTCGAGTTCGTTCTTTAAGTGACACTTCGGCTTTTAAATCCAGAATATTGACCAGACTCCGCTCAGCCTGCTCAGGTAGGATGATGTTTATTTTGCACTTGTTTATTTGTTTTTTAATCAAGTTCATTTGGTGTCAGCTTGTGCTGGTGCAGTGATGCCCCTCTCAGTAATGTTTGACTAACTCCAATGACTGACCTGTTTTCAGAAAGGATATTTTAAGAAATGATCAATGCTACTTATTATTGTACTTGTTATTTACATTGTTCTATTCATTTTCATTGTTTATTTGTTTCTTTATTTTTTAAATGTTTCAAAGGTTCATGATGTGCATTTGGTGTGACCCCAAATAACAAGTATAGTGTCCCATTGACTGAATCTGATGAAAATATGTTTATATTTATGTGTAATGTAAGACTGGGTGCGAAAATTTCCATCCAGTGGGCCTAAATGCAACATATTGTCCGAGCATTGGTTTCAATTCTAGACCTTGCACTTAAACCCAAACAGGATATTGACAAATCATGCATGCGGGCTGTTGGTTTTCCTCTTGTAAAAGATAAAATGATAAACACTTTGTTGTCCTGTGCTACCATTTGTGCTCGTATTAAAAAAAAAAAACTTCTTGTGTAGCTGCTAGAGATAATTAAGTATGATGTCTCTTAAATTCATGGTTAAGATAAGCTAGTTTAGTCAAATAACAAGGGCTTAAATAAACATATAAATAGAATGAATTGCAATCTTAATATCGTTTATGTTTCTTTTGTTTGTTTTACTTGACCCACAACATGATTGAAGTGCGTTCTTCCATATTTTATGGCTGCTAAACACTGTAATTCTTGTAAATTTTGTACACGCCTGTGTTAAAGGTTTTGCTCTGTGGTTTCTTGTCTTACCACGTAGGAGAGATATAATTTCTAAACCAACTGTAATTAGTAAACTCATTCAGAGAAAGTCTGTTTTAAATGTTATCACCCACATTGTTCTGTAACCTTTAAACCGTGTTAAACCCAGCTGCCTATTTGTCTGACACATTTTTTTTAACCACAATCTCTGTAGATATTTCAAAATGAGAAGTGATCTCATGTGGAAAGTTGTTAGAGGTACTAACAGTGGAAAAGCTTGTATTGTTGAGCTCAATAGTTTTGTTTCATACGACCATTTTATAGTTCAGATATCTAGGGCAAATAGAAAGATGGTTACATGCATGTCTATTTTCAAATGGCCTCTATGCACAATCCTCATCTTGCAGCCAATTCAGTCTTGTTAATTATATAGAACATCATGTCTTTGTATTACTTGATGCACATCTTTGGTAGTGTTGCTGAGTGAGATATCTATGGAAATGACAGTTTAAAACCACTTCCTGACAGCTCACCTTTCAGTTAACCATGCTCATACTTTCTTGTTCTATCAATGTTCTAGATTTAAATTGAGCCGTTTATTATTTTTAGAGTGTAGTGAGCCCTGTATGTGGGCCGCATATTCACAGAAATACAGTTAATGTTAAATGAATTCAGTTAAAGTGCATCATGTGTCTGTGAACAGATTTCATTGTTTTGTTTCAGACATTGGCCTTCGTGCTCAAGGTTCAATACAATTAAAACTTGACAGCATTTGTGGCATGATTTCAAGTACAGAAAATTATTTTGACTCATCCTTAAGCTGAAAAAAAAAAGTAAATTTTGATTATTGAGATTTAAAATTCATTCTGTTTTAAAATTACTGGAAGAAGACTGATGCATTGTTATTTTAGAATAATTTAAATCCTATTGTAGTTTTTATTAATATTTTTAATTTTTTTATATTTAATTTTTTTGTATTTAATTTAATTTTTTAATATTTTAATAATTTTGCTTTGTGTTTTTGTCATTTTTAATAGTGTTTTTTATATCGTTTTTTATTATATTTTTCAGTTTTAGTTTTTTTAGTACATCAAGTTAAACTAAATTAAATGTGAAATGTTGTAAATAATTTATTTTATTTCAGTTAACATTTATTTTATTTCAAGTGACAATTTTTCTTTTTTTGTTTTTAGTTTCAGATTTTGTTTTAGTTGACTATTATAACGCTGGACTCATGATGACTTGTTGCCATAAAAATGCCAAAAATGGCACCATAAATAGGTGTGACGTACTGTACAATCTGTAAATAACTGTTTACATTAGCAAACTCTATCCACTTCACTAACACAGAACAAGAGGTTCATCCTAGAGAAGTATTCCCAACGGTAATGAACGATTTAGAAAACTTATTGATTAAACTTAAGTTACTGAATAATTAACGTAATTGCTTCTTGAAAATTACAAGCATTAGATTTCTTCTTTTGTTTACTTCCATTGCAATACTGTAATTTTTTGCAATACTGTGATACTGCATTTTTTTAATTTGAAAAATAATAAAAAAATAAAAAAATGATTTTATGTTGTAATCAACATTATGCCTGCAAAATGCTGTCGATAAAACACTTATTTTAAACCTTTTTAAATATGCCACATTGTCAGCAGTTGACTTGTTTTTTTGTGCTGTGTGATTGAATAATACTATATTTCATATATTATATTTTTTGCACTGCAATTTCACTGAATGTTCACCAGAGGGTGTATTCCTTCAGATTTTCCCAATACAATGCATCAGTTCTTGTCAGTATTGCTCTGAACCCTGTAAGAATGATTTTGTGTTGCAATGTTTTAAGTCTTAACCCCATAACTGTTTTTCACAAAGCCTCACATTAATAATTCATAATGTCTTGTTCCTGTAACCACTTAATGCAACTTAGTGTACATCTATTTCCTCTCTGCCAGCCATCACTTCATGATCTATATATGCAGTCTTTGCATCCCGTCATTCATTGTGTTTGGAGAGCCGTGTAGAGAAAGGGACACATTTAAATATACATCCAACAGTGGTTTGCATTCAACGCAACCCACACTTTATCTTTCACACTGTGTGACACGGTGAAAAGGCACTGAGAGAAAGCCTCCTCGCTCTCTGTTTGTTTAGATTAATTTGTAGGTTTTGCCTCCTTTGATGCTGGTGTGAGGATGTGTGTCGTCCCTCTCTGCACACAATTAGTCACTTAATGACACAGAGATGGAGGCCGGTGGAGCGGAGCTGCCGAGAGAGGCTGCCCTTTTCTAACAATGCGCTGGAGACAGAACTCATTAAAGAACCTTTTCTGTTCTTTACCCTCTTAAAAGCTTGTTCCTCTCACCTCTGGATGAATTCTAAACCGTCTTTGAATAGAGTTTCATGGCAGATAGATTGTCAGTAGAGACTTGGCAGACTTCTGTCTGTGATATGGATAATACAGGTGCATCTCAATAAATTAGAATGTCGTGGAAAAGTTAATTTATTTCAGTAATTCAACTCAAATTGTGAAACTCGTGTATTAAATAAATTCAATGCACACAGACTGAAGTAGTTTAAGTCTTTGGTTCTTTTAATTGTGATGATTTTGGCTCACATTTAACAAAAACCCACCAATTCACTATCTCAACAAATTAGTTCAGTCTGTGTGCATTGAATTTATTTAATACACGAGTTTCACAATTGGAGTTGAATTACTGAAATAAATGAACTTTTCCACGACATTCTAATTTATTGAGATGCACCTGTATCTTTTATGACAGTTGCTTTAATGGAAATATATTTTTTGTATTTAATTTGATCAACTTTTATTTGAGTTCTTCATATAGGAGTGTAGATATAAAGAAATATGAAAAATGACATATATGGCATATAACTTGTAAATGGCACCAGGACAACCCACCTACTAAAGGCTAAACAGAATAAAATAGAAGCTAAAGAAAATATAGATAAATATGTTTTTGATTGAAGTAGATGCAAATGAGTGTAAATCAATGCTTTTAATGACTTGTAATGATATAATTTAGATCAGAAAGGGGTCAGCAAGATTTTTTTTAAGAAATTAATACTTTTATTCAGAAAGGATGCTTCAAAATGATCAAAAGTGTCAGCAAATACATTTAGAATGTTACAGAAGATTTCTATTTCAAATGTTCAAAAAGAAATGCTGTTCTTTTGAACTTTCTATTCATCAAATAATCCTGAAAAAAATCCACAAAAATTGCAGCAGCACGACTGTTTTCAACATTTATAACAATAAGAAATGTTTCTTGAGCAGCAACTCAGCATATTAGAATGATTTCTGAAGGATCATGTGACACTGAAGACTGGAGTAATGGCTGCTGCAAATTCAGCTTTGTTATCACAGCAATAAATTAAATTTGAATATATATTGAAATAGAAAAGAGATATTTATTCTACTAATATTTCATAATATTACTGTTTTCATTGTGTTTTGATCAAATAAATACAGCCTTAGTGAGCAAGAGACTTCTTTCAAAAATAGTAATGCATGTTCTGTGCTTTTATAAATACTTATTTTTGTTTAAATCTATAATTAAAAAGAATATATTAGCATATACAAAAATGTAAATAAATAGCATATTTATTATGCTATTTCATAGAAGAAATATCTAAAGACAGCATAAATGGCCAAAGCATTTGTAACAAGAAATTAGGAGGAAAATGCGCTTGTTTTAGCTTATTTGGAATATGCTTATTATCATGTATACAGTATATTATATTCCAAAAACTATAGAGCAAGTAAACAACTTTAAATAAAGGCTTAACCAGAATTTAGACCTTAATCTGACAATTATGTTCACACAAGGCTGTCATTACTGTTGACACTGTAGAGTAGATCACTCTTTAGGTACAGTGGGTACGGAAAGTATTCAGACCCCCTTCAGTTTTTCACAATCTGCAAAAATGTCAACGATTCTGTGTTTTTCTGTCAATATGGGGTGCTGTGTGTACATTAATGAGGAACAAAAATTAACTTAAATGATTTTAGCAAATGGCTGCAATATAACAAAGAGTGAAAAATTGAAGGGGGTCTGAATACTTTCCGTACCCACTGTATATGTAGGACTTTCTCATATGGGCATGAATGTTCTTGCAAGGCAGCTATTCCTAGCATATCAGTGGTTCCTGACAAGATCTCTTTATGGCCACCAGTCTGACTGTCTCCTTCTCTCATTCTCCCATCCTCCTTTTCTCCTTCTTCATGTTCAGCTTGGTCTTTGGAAGGAGCGTGAAGTGGCTCTATGTGTCAGACAGTGTGGGCGTTCTCAGCAGACACACAAAGAGCACATGTGAAGATGGGCCATCATGCCTTTCATCTGTAATTGCTATGCACCGTTGTATTTTTAGAGTTGAGAGGATGGCATCTGCATTTATTCAACGTTTAACTAAAGGGTGTTTATTTACAGATTTATGAGCATTTCGAGCTAAGACAAACCACATTATCCATGAGTCAACCCACCAGCAGGACAATATCTCAGTATGGTTAGTATCGGTATGGTTAAAAAAGCAATCATGCGGGGTAATGCTCGCATGATAATGTAATCTGATGGGTGTTATTTGCTGCTTTCATAGAGTGTAAATCAGTGACAGCTCTGTTTTGCGTTACTTGAAAGACTTGGATGTTTCCATCACACCATGTTCTTTTCTCTCAACACTGGTTAACTTAAATAGCAAAAGGTAACCTGGCTGGGTTAAAATATCACAGTCTAGTTTCACAATATCCCAAAAGAACACAAGACTATCTCTGTGAGTTGCTATGATCTTGTAACAGCAAAAGTGCTGTTTCAACAACACAGGGAGCTCTATATAATTGCTCTCGGAAGTGCGTGAAGGTCTCGGACTTTGACACCACTTTTTTTTATTAAACAAATATCCCCATTGATGTGCTTTATGCTTAGCTGAGAATGCTAGCATTAACTGCTACTTGAGACCTCTAAACTATGGACCAAAGTCTTAGGATAGGGTTCCTGTGATTTAAATGTTTGTTATTAAAGTGTAGATCTTTGGTTTTATGGTTCTGTTTTTTTTTTTTGACCGATAGTAAATTTAAGAGAAATAGGACAACCGTTACTTTTATTTTAATTTATTTTTAATTTGACTATTATTCTGTAGTTTACAAGAAAAGGAAAAATTATCAGTTGTGATGCGTTCATCATTTAGTCTACTTCAACCCTGCTCCTCCACAAACCACTGCAAGCTTGCATTCATTTTTGAATGTAACACTCACATCTCAAAATCCAACCAACAACCGATGGATAGGATCACGTTCCTGGAACTTCCTGGACTACATTACTAGACCTAAACATTGTATGTGTTAACATGAGACTAGTGAGATAAAATCACTTACTAACCCTACTGTGCAAAATGTTATGCACCAGTAAACCTTTTTGCCAGTAACTTTTGCATGATACTTATACAATACCCCACAGCCTGCTGAAAGTGCATTACTGTAAATGCAGGAGTCCAGACTCTGGACTGATTTTCTTGGTAAATGACAGCATGTCACAGTTACTGTCAAATAGATCTTAAAAATGAAATAAGGTACTTTCTGCACAATTACTGTCAGCAAACGGATTTATAAAAGTTCAATTATATACTAGTCAGGAGGATGCACACAAACAGAACATGTTCCAACAGCCTTCCGGGGGAATCTAGCTACAAATAGATTACATATAGTTGTCTTTGCATGTTATACTGGGATAAAAGAAAACTTATATGCAAGAAAAAAAATTGCATGCATCTAAAAATTGAATAGAACCCAGAACATTCTGTTAAGCTAATTATTAATCCATTTGGAATACTTACTATGATTTTAACTGCAAAAAAGTGGAAAAAGTGCAGTAGAATGCCTTTATCAGCATTGTACACAACCGAGTTAAGGCTGCTCTTTGCCTGCTCAAAATGAAAGACAATGCTGTATACAAGCCAGACTACAATATGCTGCTCTGATCCACCTCAGTCCCTAGTATCAAAGTATACACCTCTAATTGCTGTGTAAATGCATTTATGCCATCTCCGAGCAGCATTAAACTATGTAACGACACCTTATGCCACTTCAGAACCACTTCTGTGCCACCTTTGCAGTGTAAATTTGAGATTTGATCTCAGTGTTCACTTAAGGTGTCTTTATACAGCCAAGCCAAGCATTAAAGAGTCTGTGTAAAGACACTTAAAAGTCACTTCAGAAGCGCTTCTGTACTACCTTTGCAGTGTAAATTTTGAATTATACAATAACGTCCAGTGAACTCATGTGTCCTGTGAATAGTACTTCTGCAGTTGCTTTGACCAATGCTAAGAAAATGTTTGGGTTCATGTGAGCCTACAGGGGTGAGCTTTAAAAACCTACTCTCAAGCAGTGAATCATCCTCTCTGAACTGCAGCCAATTCTTGACGTCAGGTTGCAACACGAAAATAGATTTGGAAGAAATTGTTACATATTCTCACCCACGAGTAACGCGCCCATCAAGCCCACTTGTGCGAGGCCCTACCCGGCTTTGACCCCGATGCGGCTTACTTTCCTTTGGAATGTAGCACATCACACACACCGGCGAGCACTTCACTTATGTGCCTCAGCACGCAGTGTGTAAAACAACTTAACGCTGGTGATAAGACTAGAGTCATACGTTTCAGCTGGACACAAGTAATTTAATTAAGGCTACAGAGCTGTCTCACGCTACATCAACTCACCCCTCCTCCTCAACCCCATTCCCCGTAGCCAAAGGCGATAGCTGAAAGCCCCAGTGGACTGGGAGGTTCCACTTGATGGGCTCAGGCTGGCTCAGTCAGCTCACTTTAATGGAGGTAATGGCTGTTTGTCATCCTCCAGCCTTCGCCGCTCTTCCTGCTGTGCACCACTGCAGAGAAGAAGGCTGCGAGAGCACCACAGGAAGTGAGGAGAGAGAGTGAATGAGAGTCAGAGAGAGAAAGAGAGAGGGAGGGAGAGAGGGAATCAGAGAGAAACAGTGAGAAAGGAAACTGAGGACCATCTCACTGGAGCAGTTGATTTTTTTATATCCTTCCAGTCATGGAACATGCCTGTAAGTCTTCAACTTTTTGACACATGCATGTGTGTGTGAAGTGTGTGTGTGCATGTAGACAGATAAAGTACACTGCTTAAATGAGTTCAGAAAGTTTCTAACATTTTTATTAGGCTTCATTCTGAATATGGTATTAGGATTAAATACCATATTATGAGAGTTTTAGTTTGACGAAGAGTGTTAGATTGTCATGTTGTTGGGAAGTCTCGTGTGATATGGATGGTTTGTTGACATGCACTCTTGTACGCTCTTTAACATGCCTCACATTGTATTGATGTTTTCATTATCGGCTCACATTCTGGGAATCCAGCTAGCGTGGTGTTTAATCATTGAATAAACACACATAGGCTAAGCACTAGTGCAGTATTACTGTCCTATTTTTGGTCCGTGTCATGAGATGTTTGATTGGATTTGCAATGCTTTTTGTGTGTCATAGCATGGAAATCCTGCTAGTAGGTTCAGTCCCTCATTCTGTCATTTATTTTTTGGAAGCAAAGAGGAAATCTGACACAGATATCATTTATCATTTGCATGTGACTCTGTGTAAAGTGAAAATCTGACAGGAACTACGGTGTTACTTTGGTTGTAATATCACAGGTGTCATGTATACCAAAACAGAGCAAACACAAGTTTGTCTGTTGGCAATCAAGATCTAACGGCTTTGATATCCTGTTTTCCTGCCTCAAAGACATTCTGAAGTCTTATGTGCATGTATATGTGCGTGCTTGTGGCTCACACAAACTGCTCAGGGGAACCTCCCTTTGGATATTTTGCAAAGCAAATTCGTATTTGTTTGGGAGTGGTTTGCAGAACCTTTCAGATTTGGGGTTTACATGCAAGCAGGGTTATTAATTCATGTTAGGAATAGAGATGTGGGTCATTCATGCTGTGAAAAAGTTAGTCACAGAGTTATTAAATTGGATCTGCTGTATCAGTGGAAATGCATAGGAAATGTGGTATAAGCTGGCATGTGACTGGCTGTTAGTTATCTCTGGAGGTGAGGTTCACAATATGTGTACGAATTTTAAAATACCATACCTTAGAGTAAATTAAGTGTATGTCCTCTTGTATGCACTCCACATGCAACCCAACAATACAGAAATGATGTGAAAATGGCTGTTAAAGGTGCAGTTTGTAATTTTCTTTCCTCATTAAAAGAAAAAGTTTAAACCTAAAAAGTTTTAAACTTAAAGAAAGAAATTAATACTTTTAAATTAAATATTTAAAATGTAGACACACATGAGTCACCAGTAGTCTAATAAAAGATGTTTTATTTTACATGGAGTGGGTCTGCTTATGGGGGCGGCCATATTGAGATCACATGAATACTTCTCTCATTTCCTCAGTAATGCCTGTTATTGGACACTTTTACTCACATAAATTAAATAAATTAATCATCACTGGCTATGTAAGTAATAAATAATATATGAAATAAATAAATGATGAATCATCACTAGTTGCAGGGTCGCAGCATACTGTAAAAATTGATATGATCATCAGTCAAGGCATGGCAGCATATGTTTTTCCATTACTTTAACCATTCATTTTTCATCTTCATACTCAAGTAAGACAAGATTTAAAAAAATTACAATGCAGACAATGCAGAAAAGGAACTTTTTACATGAAGCTACATTCTTGTTGCTAATTGTTAGTAAAAGGCCAAGATGATTGCTAGCGAAACATAAAATGGCAGAGAATAAAATAACATGGTGAAGTAGTTAGTAGCTTTGAAAATGAACTTTCTATTCAAAATGTTAGTTGTACTTCAGTATGCATTGATATTTTAAATATTTATTCATGTCAACTTTACAAAGTGCTAAAAGGAATAAAAACTTACAGCTTACTAATGTGCATGTGTTATTTATGCCCTTTTTGTATTATCTTTGTAAAGTGGACCCGAATCAGTACACTTACCTCTGTATACAGTACCTGTATCCTTCCACATAAATCTGAAGTAATTATGCGTTAAACTGAATGATATAGCACTGCACCCCTTCATTAAACAAAATGAGTGTTTCCTTACGTTTTAGTGTCCTGGTAATACCTCTTATTATTGTGCTAGTCTCCCCTCAGCAGGTGAACAGTGTTGGTCCTCCCAATGTTAGGAGCATCACCAGCGTCTGTTTCCCTGCTTAGTGAAACTTAATGCTCTCCACTCCCACTTGCAATATACTATTATTAAATGTCCCAGATTTCAAAATAAGAGCCATCCGTGCTGGGGAAAAACACTTACAAGCGTTATGTCAAGTATTGATCGACAAGCTTTGCCATAACTTGTTGTGCTCCATCATTGGGTAAACGGTCCAACAGGAGCTAGTTGTCTACAAAAACATTTCCAGCAATACATCATCTGGTGGTTTGTGCAGGTCATATCTGAAATGTTATATTTAGGTGATGCTTGGTTAACAAAACTGCTCATGTCTGATGCATCATAGCTATAGAAAGATGCATGATACAATTATCTTTAGATCTTGCTTAAATGTGCAGTGTTGATTCTGTGGTTTAGATATTTGCATATCATGATCAGATGCAAGAATCTTGACACGCTATAACTTTTCTCAGGGTTTAGAGTTAATAAATAAATTATCTGTGCAGAGGAAATAACTAAATGCCATCACTTAAACAATAATTAGCTGCTATTTTGTGCTGAGATTGGCAGTTAATAATTGATGAGCTTTTCCTACGTCGTTTTCAATTATGTTGTATTTAAATTTTGGTCCTTGCACCCATTTAGGGGATCATTTTGATCAGCACCCATTACCTTTAAGAATATAAGGAAGCAGAGATAGTGGTAGATGAGCTGATGAAGAGTGTATTAAAGCCATTGACATTGTATAAACATTTGAGGGATATGTTTGTTTTGATGGGTTGCAAAGATATCCGCTTTGCCGTTATTAGCTGTATGCCATTACTGTCTTCCCATATGCACTTAGGCTGCACTCTAGAGCAAATGGGCAGATATTTCTCTCTACACAAAGTCCAGACGTCTGTCTCTTGGGATATCAGACTACATTGTAATTCAGATTAAGCTTCTCAAATGTTCTCAAAAGAGTTCAGGTAGAGCATTGGTATGGCATGTGGACAAACAATCATGCCATTAAGTGAATTCACTTCATTTGATTGAACAGATTTACTTATTACAAGTTGTGATGAAAGCTCCTGTCATTCTGAGCAGCGCTAGCAGTGACTCACATTTTAAATGATCAAATATCATCACAATACATGCAAAAACATTCACAAGCCATATACAAATCCTGAGCTGTAAGTAGAAATGTGTGTTTTTTAACCAAATGAGATATTTGCATTCAGACTGCATGCATTTGGTCAATAGATGGCAGCGTTCTCCGGGAATAGTGTCAGGCTATGAAGAGGTGTGTTGTGATTTGGTGACTCGCCATACACCCCTTCTGTTTTAAACCTGGGCCAAGGCCATAATCGATGCATGTCAAGAACTCATTATAGAATACTGTGATTCAGTTCTTTTGTATGCATGCTAATGTAGTCATCTTGAACAGTTTTCCAGAGATATTCTTTAGCATGGAGATATTCTTCACATTATTTCCAAGGTTATTAAGCTAAAAATAAACAGGTTGTTTTGCACAATCACAATTTGTGTCTCTATCTTAAGGTGTATTTCATGATGATCTTAAAGGGGTCATATGATTCGATTTCAAGTTTTCCTTTCTCTTTGGAGTGTTACAAGCTGTTCGTGAATAGATAAGATCCCTAAAGTTGCAAAGACTAAAGTCCCAAACCCAAAGAAATATTCTTTATAAAAGTTAAGACTCGTCCACGCCCTCCTAAAACGCCTCGTTTAAACACGCCCCCACATGTCTACGTCACTGTGTGGGAAGATTTGCATAACACCGCCCAAATGTTCACGCAAAGAAAGAAGGCTTAACTTTGATTCTCGCTGTAGTATTGTTGACACCGCCGCCATGTCGTGGAGACGCTGTGTGTTTCGTAGGGCTGGGTATCGATTCAGATGTCCCGATTCGATTCGATTTCGATTCACAAGCTCTCGATTCGATTCGATTCTCGATTTTTTTATTACATTCAATGAATATCAAATTAGTTGGCAACACTGCTCAGAGCAGCTGGAGATGACATTCGTGTTCATATCATCATATAGTGACACAGCAGAAGCTGAAAACACCACAAGCGTCATCCACGCTTTAGTATGTGTGTAGTAAGCAAAAAAGTGCGCCGCACCATCCGCCATTCATTCACTGTGGAAATCATGGCGCCTTATGCGCAGTGTTGGGGAGTAACTAGTTACATGTAACGGCGTTAC